>NW_020528717.1:140000-155000 GCF_003368295.1 Carassius auratus
GGACTCAATACAGAGAGAAAGAAAGTTTGACAAAAACATCCACGAGTTAAAAGAAAAGCTGAAAGAACAGACTGCAATGTGTTTAGAGCTTGAAAACAAGGACAGAGAATCTCCCAACAACAGCTGCACTGAGAGTAACCTGCGGCTCCATCATGAAGAGACGTCACACAGATCTGTACCTGAAGAATCAGTGAAGGAGCGCTCTCACACATCACCAACATCACACAGGACCCCAGCGACTCAGGCCTCAGTGAAGGAGCGCTCTCACACATCACCAACATCACACAGGACCCCAGCGACTCAGACCTCAGTGAAGGAGTGTCCTTCAAGTTACTCTGAAATCATAGTGCCCTCATGGAAACTCAGCTCAGTACACCGTGGTAGAGATTCTGGAGGTTTAGTCAAATGGATAAAAAATGACCTCAACCCTTTTACATCACCAGTCCAGCAAGGCAAAAATCACATTTGGTTAAAATTGGATAAAAGCTTTTGAATTCTAGATAAAGACCTTTTTATCCGTTGAATTTATATTCCTCCATCAGATTCCCCATACTACGATGAAGAAGTATTCCACACATTACAAGAAGAAATTAATCAATACCAAACTCTAGGGGAAATTTTATTATGTGGAGATTTAAATGCTCGAACTGGTTCAGAACTAGACCATAATGATAATTCAGGAGATAAACGTCTGTTCACACATATACCCCAAGATCTCTTCAGTACTCTACCGAGAAGAAATAGCCAGGATACTGGAGTCAATAGACACGGGAAAGAGCTAGCCCACCTCTGTCAGACTTTAGGTCTTTATATCCTCAACGGTAGAATCAAAGGAGATTCCTGTGGACAGTTTACATACAGCTCAGATCTCGGGAATAGTGTTGAAGATTGTGCTATATCAAATATATGCCCTTCCCATTTCAGTGCATTTGTCGTTAAACATCAGTCGCCCCTGTCTGATCACAGCCAGATCAATCTCTCCATTAAAGGGGAAGACAACAAATCAAGGGGAATTCATAAAAAGCCAATTCATCTACATAAACTCAAAGCACTATATAGATCAGTAATTCTCAAAGTGTGGTCCGCGGACCACTAGTGGTCCGCCATCGCCCCCTAGTGGTCTGCGAAACGATGACCTAAACTAGGCAAGTGTTTGGAGCCAGACATTGATGTGTGATAAGCAGCACCACCCGTCTCATTAATATTCACGTTAAGTTTTAGATGGAAATCTCAAAATCTAGAATCCACAGATCTATTAGTTTTGTAATGTACTAGTTTTTGTTTCATGTGTAAAATCCCAGTAATTTCAGTGATATTGGACATTAAGGGGAACATTCTTTTCAGCATTTTATTGTTACCATAGTTACAACCATAGACTTCCTATACCCACCACCTCAGTTTTAAACTAATGGCTCTTTGGAATGGCATTAAGTGGGACCTAGGCTGTTACAGTATGTTTAATTGCAGTTTTTTTTCCACATGTGCAGTTTGTTGTTCATATTAAGCTGCAACTCATTTCACATTTACTTTTTCAAATTAAATAAAAATGTATATAATAATTTCTGATCATATTATTGCATTTGTGTTTGAATAATTAGTTTTTTACTTGAAACAGTTGCATATTAAACTTAAATTTAGCTTATCCTTCCTATTTTGTTGGTTTTTGGGGGCGTGTTAGAGTGGGATTCTGTTAGGTGGTCCTCAGAAAAAAATAGGAAGATAAAGTGGTCCTTGTGCTGAAAAAGTTTGAGAAACACTGATATAGATGGACTCGTAGTGCTGCTGAAACATATATTAAAGCATTGAAGTCAAACGAAACTGTCTGTTCCATTACACTATTTAACAATTCAACATATGATAATAATTGGAAAGGAATAAATTTAGCAATTAAACATATTAATGACATTTTTGAAAATATAGCAAAAAAATGCTCATTTAACTGAAACAACCACATATAAACACAAAAATAAAGCTAAACAGAAACCTTCTGAAAAGTGGTTTGACCATGAATGTAAAACAATGAGAAAAGAGCTACGGTTCATTTCAAATCAAAAACACAAAGATCCGGTCAACTTAGAGTTACGCTCTAAACACTCTGAGTTACGCTCTGAAACAACACAAAAACACAGTGAGACAGAAGAAATTTAACTATTATAACAACACACTTCAAAAGATGGAAAACTCAATTATTTTCCTTTATTGCAGACACAGGTCCATATAACACAACAATCAACAACAACAAATACAAAAAATACATACAAATTCCATAATAGCCTATATAATATACAGGCTATTACACCAGTGTCGTCTAAGCCTGGAAGTGTATCTGTAACAGCTTTTCAGAGAACTGACTAAGGCTTCGATTATATAGTTCACTGAACTGTCGAGTCGACACATAAAACCAAACATCAGTTGCAGGTTGGCACTCTATTAGACACAAACAAACGACTCGCACTACGCCACCTAGGGACACGGAGCAGCAACCTCATTGCATCATTGTATGCTACCTTAAGCCGCTGCATACTCTTTTTCTTATAGTTAGACCACAATTGAGCAGTATATAGCGGTGTGATGTAAGTTCTAAACAAAGAGCAACTCACAGAGTCAGAACACATATAAAACTTTCTTATGAGCATATTGGCTTGAGCATAAATTTTACAGCGCTGACGGTATAGATCTTTGTCATCCGTCCAGTCATTAGATATCACATGACCTAAATATTTAACTTCCTCACACACAGCAAGAGGGCTATCTGACAAATAAAAAGTCGGAAAAGTTGATTTATTATCCTCATTGCTTCTAACTACCATTATGTGGCTTTTCTTAGTGTTATATTTAATATCATAATCAAAGCCATACTGTGAGCAGACTTTCAGCATCTGCTGCAGCCCAACGCTGTAAGGACAGAGCAGGACAAGATCGTCTGCATACATTAGATGATTAACAACAGTGTTGCCCACAAGACAGACAGTTTTTAACCTATTTAACTGGTCTGACAGTTCATCCATATAGACATGAAATAAAATAGGAGACATAATTCCTCCTTGTCTCACTCCGTTATTGACATGGAATGGAGCAGATACAACATTGTCCCATTTAACCTGAAACGTTTGATGGGCATACCAATACATTAAAAATCTCACTAAAAATGTAGGGGCTCCTCTATCAAGCCATTTTACAAACAGTCGTTCATGATTGATTCTTTCAAATGCCTTTGAGGCATCAATAAAACATAAAAACATGGTCGAATGCAGGCTGTTATACCTGGACACAATCACTTTAAGAGCATAGATACACAAATCGGTTCAATGCTTTCTTTTAAACCAAACTGATTATCAGTAGTAAGAACATACATTTCTAACTTTGTTAGCAGTATTCTCTCCAGTACTTTAGACAAGATACTGGCTAATGCAATTGGACGATAATTGTCAATACTGTTGAGCCTACCAGCCTTGTCTTTAAGCACAGGTAGTAACAAAACCGACATAATAGCATTAGTCAGGACCCCATGAACCAAACAACCATTAAAACACATGGAAAGCAAAGGACAGAGCTTATGGCTGGCATATTTGAGATGTTCTGCATTAATGTAGTCCATACCACAGGCTTTGTTGTTCTCCAACATATCAATGGGATCATAGATATCTGCTACCCTAACCATCATATCTGCTGAGAAATCAGTATGTTCATGATTGAATCTAACTGGGTTACTTTTGACACAATTGAATAGGTCACAATAATGCTCTCGCCAGAGCTCAGCTATTTTTTCTGGGCTACTAATACCTTCAATGTCAGCTGGTAAAGATATTTTATTGTTATTCATAATTTTGACCTCTTGCCAGAAATCAGTAGGGTTGTTTTTCTGTAGCTTTCTGGCTAGTGAGTCTGCTCTCATTGTATTTTCATTTTTCTTAATGAAACGTAATGCATACTTAACTCTAGCATTTGTACATTTTTTTCTATCTAACAATTCCCCATGTCTGGGCCTTCCTGCCTCTGACCAGAGTCTAAAGGCCACTCTTGCCTCAGCATACTGCTCAGCCACAAACTCATTCCACCCAGGTCTAATGTTAAGCACCTTACATTTTCTTTTACAGAACGGTACACTGGAAACATTAAGACATTTCACAATACCATCATACATGGCACAGAGTTTTTCAACATGTAGCACATCCTTACAATTAATATCTGAGCACATTAGGACTTCATAAGGCAGTGGAATATCATTTAGAAAAAACTTTCAGTTCGCAATGAGTATTCTGCCACCTCCTCTTTACTCAGCTTTGACCAGTCCAGTTTCTTATTCCTGGACAGCAGGGGGAGTTTTTCAACATCTAACAAAGCAGCAATAGGTATATGATCTGAGGTGGCAAGTTCATAGCAGATCTCCACATTTATCAGTGAGGCATGAGCATCAGCTGTGGTGACAATATGGTCTAACCAAGATGTTGTGTTCCACGCATCACTAACATAGGTAAAACTTGAGTCAGGCAACCAAGCAATGCTCGATAGAATTAAGTTAGACTCATTACAAAACTGCTGTAAGTGTGTTGCAAATAAAGATTTGCTATCTGACATGTCAGCATTAAAATCACCCATAACATAGACACAAGATGAACTATTCTCCTCTATGAATGTCTGAATAAAAGCTAACCTGTTCAAAAATTCATCCTCATGCTCATATGATTCATACGGTGTATAAACATTTAAGACAATACATTTCTTTTCATTAAAATTACACACTAGCCCAATGGCCCAGCCAACATTTAGGCGCACCACATTCACCATTGAGTCATATTTGATGTTCCACAATATTGCTACACCACCAGCTATCCTACCCCGAACCAGCTTTATACTGAGGTCAGTAGTGGACTCTCCAGCCCCATGAAAGTTTATGTGTACAGTGTTCAGCTTATACAAATCTTGTTTCGCCAGCCACGTTTCTTGCAAGCACAGAATGTCACACTCATCCAGCAATGTATCCACAACCAGACGTTTTGATATATCAGAAGCAGTATGACCTACTCGCAGCCCACGGGTATTATATGAGACAACACGCATTTTACAATGTTTTGTCATTTCCAGCCGAGCAGCCGGTCTTCATCCCGTTCTCACCCACAACTACAGCAGGCACACTAGCATCATTAACATGCAACAGCCCCTCATCTCGAGAGCAGGGGGCATCCTCTGGCCCGGACAGTCTTCCTTCTGATCCCCTAGGGTGACGAGGCTCATAGAAGCGTCGGACAAAAGTCCCAGCGGGCCAAAGCTGTGGATCATATAGCTCGGCCACATCATTACATTCAGCAGAAATACAAAAGGAGCTAAATCTGCTCTGTGTCGCCTCTATTTTTCTGCATGTCACTTCCCGATTCAGTTTCATCTTTAAGTAGTCACTAAGAGTATCGGCATCAACACTAAGATAAAAAGTGAAGTGAAGTGACATTCAGCCAAGTATGGTGACCCATACTCAGAATTTGTGCTCTGCATTTAACCCATCCGAAATGCACACACACACACACTGTGAGCACACACCCGGAGCAGTGGGCAGCCATTTATGCTGCGGCGCCCGGGGAGCAGTTGGGGGTTCGATGCCTTGCTCAAGGGCACCTAAGTCGTGGTATTGAAGGTGGAGAGAGAGCTGTTCATGCACTACCCCCATCCACAATTCCGTCCGGCCCGAGACTCGAATTCACAACCCTTCGATTGGGAGTCCAACCCTCTAACCATTAGGCCACGAATTCCCAGATCAAACTTTGTTGCAAATACCTTTACGAACTTTGTTTTAACAGCCAGTATATTACTAACCACACCAGTCCCAATTATGGCAGTTTTCTTTCTCACAAACCTCGCTGGAGTTTTTACAGTGCGAGGTGTGGGGCTTCGATGTGCAGGGTTCTCAGATACCTGCTTCAGCCGGCGCCCATCCTTAACCACCATGCTCCATGGGAGAGTCTGCGTTTGTCCCAGGGCTGGATCCAAAGACTGCGCCGGTCTTCCGCCATCAGTCTCACCATGCGCCGCTGACAAACATCCATCAGCCGCAGAGGGAGGGCAGAAAACAGGACCAGGGCCTATTGGCCTCTCCAACACAGCCGAGGAAAGACCTGACACGCTGGGCACAAGACCCAGTTGTGTCTCCACGGCAGTGAGGCAGATAGCATCCGGTTCACAGTGCCCCTCCACAGCTGTCAGCCGGTCGTCAAGTTTCTCAGAAACCTCCCCGCAACATTTCACAGGCAGCTACTTGAGTTCCCATTGTTCTTTTTAGGTAGTCAATGTCAGTATTAATTTGCTGCATTTTCCCAAGGAGCACAGACACATCGATGTGTTTAAATGAGACGGGCGGTAGATCATCCAGGAAGATCTCTTCACCGCATTCATTAGGCACTTGCAGACACATTTTGACATTATTAACATCCTTCTTTTATCCCCTATGGGGATGCTGCTGTTGTACCAGCCGCCATCCTGCAGCACAACATCAACTGATCAGGGTCAGTTCTGGAGCATGTGGAACAGTCTGAACAAGACAAAACCACAAGAGTTAGCCATACAAGATGGTCAGATTTGGAAGGATTACTTTAAGAAGCTCTATACACCTCAAACTGACCCTCTGAATAATCCCAACCAATTAAATGTCCTCGAAAAATTTAATGTTCTTGAATCATGTATCAAAAACAACCAAAATCCACTAGATTATCCAATAACCCAACAAGAACTTAGTGAACAACTGAAATCCCTCAAATGTCAGAAATCAAAATAAAGATAAAGCCCTGACAAGATCAAGAACGAGATGCTTAAAAACAGCTCTCCTGAATTGCAAATTGCATTACTCAAACTTTTTAATTTGATTTTGAGTTCAGGTGTTTTTCCTGAAGTCTGGAACACAGGATTCATCTCTCCCATCTTTAAAAGTGGAGACAAAACCGATCCTAATAACTACAGAGGGATCTGTGTAACCAGTAATTTAGGAAAAGTATTTTGCTCTATAATCAACTCTCGGATTTCATCTTTCTTAAAGCAGCACAATGTCATCAGCAAATCTCAGATTGGCTTCCTCCCTAAACATCGAACCACTGACCATATTCACACACTACACACGCTAATAAATGAACATGTACACCAGAAGAAAGATGGAAAAATATTTGCATGCTTTATAGATTTTAAGAAGGCTTTTGACTCCATCTGGCATAACGGACTGTTTTATAAGATCATTCAAAGTGGCATAGGGGGTAAAATATATGACTTAATTAAAAACAAGTATAACCAAAATAAATGTGCAGTAAAAATTGGGCAGCAAAGGACAGAGTATTTTCCTCAACAGCGAGGAGTGAGACCGGGCTGCTGCCTCAGCCCGACCTTATTTAACATATATATCAATGAACTGGCAGATCTACTGGACCAGTCAAACAGTCCAGGACTACAATTATACCACACAGAGGTCAAATACTTACTGTATGCAGACGACTTACTAATTCTGTCTAAAACACCAGAAGGTCTCCAGAACAACCTTGACATTTTAACTAAATACTGCCAGGATTGGGCCTTAGACGTCAACATCCCAAAAACTAAAATTATGATATTTCAGAAAAAAAACTGAAATCTAGAACATAAACATTTATTCACTTTAAACAACACCACACTTCAACATACTTTACACTATACTTATCTTGGTCTGGTTTTAACTCCCACTGGAAATTTCAAATTGGCAATTAAAACATTACTTATACTGCACACTATACGAATGGAATTATTCAAAATAAACATCCCCATCAGAATCTGGACAAAGATCTTGGATAGTGTGATTCTGCCCATTGCCCTGTATGGAAGCGAGATCTGGGGCCCAGCGAGTAACTCCAGCCATAAAGACTGGAACAAACACCCTTTAGAAGCTCTGCATGTGGAGTTCTGCAGAAGCATCCTTCACGTGCACAGAAACACTCCTAATAACGCCTGTCTCCCCCTAAACCTCATCATTAAAAAAAGAGTTTTAAAGTTCTGGATCCACTTAAACTCTAGTTCGGAAGATTCTCTTCATTATAAAGCAAAAAAGTCATCTTTGTGTAATGGTGTCAGAGCTGACTAACAAAGCACTCGATTTCACCAATCCTGAAAACATGGAAGAATCAAAGAGATTATGAATGAAGAGAAGGAGACATACATACAGTATTGGAAAGAACAAACCAAAGACCAAAGTGGCCTCCAGTGTTATCTGAAACTCAACAGAGAGTACAGTATGACTGACTATCTGCTCTCAGTCAGGAATATAACACACAGACAGTTACTGACCAAGTACAGACTGAGTGACCACCAGCTGGCCATAGAGAGAGGACGACACAGAAAGAGCTGGTTACCTGAAGAAGAGCGAGTCTGTAACGAGTGTAGATCAGGATCAGTTGAGACTGTGACAAATACACATCTCTGAGAGACTCACTGTACAGTCAAATACAGCAGAACACTCCTGAGTTCCAGTCACTCCAGGAACATGACAAATTAAAAATATTACTTGGTGAAGGACCTGCTTCCTCTGTGGTAGAACATTATATTTACAAATGCCAAAAACTAAGAGGTAAAGAGTGAACACATCTACATTAGTTGTACCAACAATGTTTATAGAAATGTATATGGATTTATTTTACATGTATTTTTATTTTTTCTTATGGATATATATATGTATTTTTGTTTTGTTGGTTTCTATTCTGCTATGTACAATGCTTTGTCAATATGTACCTATGTATGTCATGCCAATAAAGCAATATGAATTTAGAGAGAGAGAGAGAGAGAGAGGAAAGAGGCATTGCCCAGGAAAGAGGCATTGCTTTAACCCAGTAGACAGAAACCTCTCAATAAACTGTCTAAGTAACACTGGAAAGGATTATTTCAGCTTGTTTAAGATATTTCCAACAATTCTCTCAGATTTTCCCCCAACTTGTCTACAAATTTCTTGTACTGAATTCCATTTTCTTTCCTCTAAATCAATTAAATCTTCTTCTTTTGAAATACCTGCTGAAACAAAATTCTTAATTTCGGTATCTGACATAACTTTTTGGTAAAACCATGAATTATAAAAAAGTGGTTCGTAAAGGCCAAAATGCTCTTCTCTGTCGGTTTTAAATTGATTCCAGACACTTAGAACATTCTTATAGAAACTAGTAAAAGATACATTTTTAAACATTTCATTTGACATCAGAAATAATTGTCTGTCAAGTCCTCTTCCACCAGTGTTCCGTAAAATGGCTAAACTGAACATAATCCATGGCTGAGGGTTTCGATCATAGAGCAGTCTTTGAGCTATCTGTAATCTCATTGCCTTAACTTTAGAGACTAGATGGATAAGGCTTTGACCGCCCTCAAATACTGGCAAACACAAGTCTCCTGAATTCAGCCAGTGATGTCCTCCCCAAAAGAAATCCACAAAGTGTTTCTGGAGTAGTTGTAAAAGGTCTGTTGGAGGGTCTAAAACGGACAGACGATGCCACAACATCGAAGCAGCCAAATTATTAATAACTAATACCCTTCTTCTATAGGACAGCTGAGGTTGAATCCACTTCCATTTCTGAAGTTTCCCCAACATTTTTTCTGTTATTTCATCCCAGTTCTTTGTCATGTATTGATCAGTACCAAAGAAGACTCCAAGTATTTTAAAACCGTCTGTTTTCCACTGACACATTTGAGGAAGATGAGGTGGAATTTCTTCTTGCCAATGGCCCAGAAGTAGTGCATTGGTTTTATTCCAGTTCACCTGTGCTGAAGACGCTTTCTGATACAGGTCAAGACTCATGTTCAAGTGCTCAATATCTTCTTGAGATCGTATTATCACGGTGATGTCATCCGCGTAAACTGTAAGGCTTACGTTAGTTACTTCTGAGATATCAGGATTAAGAACTGAAATGCCATGTAGATTTTTTCTCAAAAGTCTCAGCAGGGGCTCTATGGACAAGGTATATAAAAGTCCAGAAAGGCTGCAGCCTTGTCTAACACCTCTGCACACTGGAAAAGTTCTTGTTAAAACTCCATTAATCTTCAACATTCTGTATACATCAGTGTATAGTAGCTGGACTTGTGAAATTAATTTCTCTCCAAACCCAAAGGCAGTCAGAGTTTTAAAGAGGTAGTGATGGTCGACTCTGTCGAATGCCTTCTCCTGGTCAAGTGACAGAAGTCCAACATCAAGCTTGTATATGTCAGTTAACTGTAATAGATCACGCACCAGAAACAAGTTATCAAAGATGGAGCGTTTTGGAACACAGTATGATTGACCTTCATGGACTATGGAAGCCAAGCATTCTTTCAGCCGATTCGTTAATGCCTTCGAGAGTATCTTGTAGTCTGTGTTTAAAATTGAGATGGGGCGCCAGTTTTTTTAAGGACCTTAAATCACCTTTTTTAGGTAATAGAGTTATTACGGCTCTTCTGCAACTAAGAGGTAAAACTTTCAATTTTTCACTTTCAGTAAAAACAGAATGTAAATCCGGTCCAATAAGTGACCAAAAAACTCTGTAAAATTCAGATGTCAGACTGTCCAACCCTGGGGATCATCCAGCAGACTGTTGTTCACAAGCTGTACTTAGTTCTTCAAATGACAGTGAATGTTCCAGTTCTTTCTTGTTGTCGTTATTTAATTTAGGGACATCATTAAGAATATGTTACACAGCTTTAGGATCACAAGACTGAGCACTGTAAAGTTTTTCATAGAATGACAAGGCTTGTAAAATAATCTCCTTTTTATCAGTTGTCTCTCTCCCATCGGGTAGTTTAAGATGATCGATTGCTTTTCTCTCTCGAACTTTCCTTTCCAAGGCAAAAAATAATTTTGAGGAAGTGTCCATATTGTAAAGTTCAGTGATTCTTGCTCGAACTATTGCTCCTTGGTCTCTTTCTTCATACAGATTTTTTAAAATAAATTTATTCTGTTCAAGCAGATCTTCACTTTTCACATCTTCTCCACTTATGGAGCTACTTAGCTTTAAAATGTCTTCTTCCAAAAGTTTTATCTTCTTTTTAGTTTCATTCGTATTATTTTGTGTATACTGTTGGCAGAAAGACTTCATCTGTATTTTTCCAATGTCCCACCATTGGCTTAAGGATTTAAACTGTGACATTCTCTCTCTCCAAGCTCTCCAGAAAAGAGTAAAAGAGTGCACGAAAGAGTGATCTTTTAACAATCTATTATTAAAGTGCCAGTAAGATTTATTATGAGTATTCAATGTTGTGACCGTGACAGATATGTAGTGATGATCAGATAGGGGTGTGGGACTAATACTGCTGTTAAGAAGTCTTTTAGTTTTTTGAACATAGATTCTATCTAACCTGGCTCCAGATATAATTTTTGAACCCATCTTTAACCATGTATATTGTTTTTCTTTAGGAAAGGATTCTCTTAACACATCAACAAGTGCATGATATTTTAAAGGTCCCGTTTTACGCGCTTTTTTGAAGCTTTGATTGTGTTTACAATGTGCAATATAACATGTGTTCATGTTTCGCGTGTAAAAAAAACACAGTATTTTTCACACAATTCACCTATCTGTATACTGCTGTTTTCACTGTCACAGAAACGGGCTGATGACTTCCTTGTTCTATAAAGCCTCTCCTTCAGAAATACGTAACGAGTTCTGATTGGGCCAGCGGTACCTGTGCTGTGATTCGACAGCAGCTGAGAGCAGGCTGCCCTCCTGGTAACGTGATTGGGCTAGAACGCACGTGCTGGAGATGTATTTATAGTCACAGGAGCATTTTTACTGACGAGATGCGCATGAAAACCGCATTTGTTTTTTTTGCACAGCCCTAACATCTAGTTAACAAAGCTAAACAGCGTTGCCCTTTGTGTAATAAGTTACAGAAACTGTTAAACGCACCAACTTAAATAATAAAATACACTTACCAGTTGTGGTCCAGACAAAGAGGGAACTGCTCCATCTTTCAAGAATAATCTTTGTGCAAATCCGGCATTAAACTGATTGAGATTGAGAAAGTTGTCCTCAGCAAGTTATCCTCAGCAAGCTGTCCTCAGCAAAATGAGCTGCACATAGTTTTATATGTGCATATTTAACTCGGAAACCGAGTTAAACATAAATTGTAACCATTAATCTCAAAGTACAGCGTTCCTGGGAAGCCCAAACAAAGGTGATTGGACTCAGAGATGAAAAAAACAGCGTTTCAACAACATGGCGACAAAAACAAACAGCTCTTCCTTCTTCTCCGTCGGAGCGCAACAAGGCCACGCCCCCTGTTTGTGAATTCATGTGGGCGGTGGTTAGTCAAAAAAACTGTTTTAGTGACGTCATTACTACGGAACTAGAGGGCTGTAGTCCAAACGGGTCGTTTTTTGTAGGCGAATTCCGTTAAATCAAATATCTCGCTTGGCATTGAACTTTGAGCTTTAGAATTTTACAGATATTATTTATACTCTAACAACAACATTACACACTAACTAAAGTTTAAAACATGGAATCACGAAGAAGGGGACCTTTAAAACATTTCAAAGCGCTTCTGATGATTTTGGGTGAGGCTCATCGTGATTCCTATCAACTGTATGATTAACAGTGCAATTAAAATCTCCGGCTACAACAATTACTCTTTCTTGGGGAATTCCTTTAATCACTTCTTGTAATTTTCTAAAGCATTCAATTCTGTCAGATCCAACGTTAGGGGCGTAAACATGAATAAATAAAAAAGATAAACCTTGCAAAATAATATTTACTTGTTGCATTCTACCAGGTATAATATCTATCATACTGAAATCCTGTCCTTGGAGTTTAGCAGATATCAGAATAGCAACACCAGCACTGACATTTGACCCATGGCTGAGAAAAACTTGCCCTTTCCACTCACTAAGCCATTCTGTCTGGTTATATTTATCAGTGTGAGTTTCCTGTAAAAAAATTACACCTGTCTTCTTTAAAGTTAAAAAATTAAAAAGAGCAAATCTTTTCCCTACACTACGGCATCCATTAACATTTAAGGATCCAATGCTCAAGGATGCCATAATTATTAACAGGGAAATATTAATGCACCTGAATACCATTATTGCAAGCTTCATCCTAACCTGTTACACTTTTTTATTGCTACGTTGGATCATCTTTTTAACTTTAGTCATAATTTTCTTGAGACGATATCGTTTTTGTCTATTGAATTCTTCAAGAGTTGCATTTGTCATTACATATCTAGAAGAGGCAAGAAAGCTTTTCAAATCTGGAAAAAACATTTCCATCTGGGGATTCCTGGTACCTTTAGTTTTATCAAGGAAGATACTAATTTGTTTTACAGAATATAGTCTGGAGTTTGTATCACTCGTTTCTAAAGATCCTGCTTGTAAACCGGTTTCTTCCATGTCAACAAAACTACCTTCACTTTCACTTCCATGATCTGAATCATCATCTGACAGAATATTATCTGTACTTACATTTGACCACTGACTACATTTCCCTTCTTCAGATTCATTTTCATTTGTCACAACACTTTGTTCTTCTGTGTCTTTTTGCAGTAAACAGGTATTTTCCTTACTTTTAGACTAGTGATGTGTCGTTCGTGAACGAATCATTCTTTTTGAACAAATCTTTTAGGTGAACGAATCGTTCTCGTTCACGCAATCCACTGACTCATATTTCTCGTTCAGTGAAGTTCCTCCCTCCACAGCAGCGCGGCGCTATTAGTAGCGCATGCGCAGCTCGGTGAACCGGGTAACTGAACCATTTCATCCTGTCAAAGAATTACTCAACCTCGAGCCAATAGCCTTCAAGTATGAGATGTTACAGAGTATGTGATTTGTTCAATGTAGTGAACGAATACGCCCTTCAATGAATGAGTTTCATATGAGTCTGAACTAGATCTAGAGATCTTATCGTTCGTGAACGAAATGACTGAACTGATACCCATGTCGCTCTTGCACGAGTTGAATGATTTGGTACATGTCGTTCGTGAATGAAATGAACTGTTACATAGCTTATCTCGTTCGTGAACGTAATGAATGAGAGTAAACCGGGTTAGTCTGCCATTTAGCATGTCAATCTCAGAAAATGCAAAGGTACAGTACTGTGCACATACGCTTGTTTTGATATTTAGCAACTCCAAGTTTAATCCCCGATTTATGAATGTGAATATATAATATACAAACTGTCTGACCAAACAATTAAAATGCTAATTAGGCAAGAAAACCTTGTGCTTTGTTCATCTAAACAACTTAATTAGACTTTATATATTGAATGCGATTATACACACATTTTAATAAAGCCAGATCAGTTTTTGTAACAAGTGAATACGTTCGACATAACACATAATACACTCATAATACACTCTTTTTTTGTCACCTGCTGGCATATTTTGTGTAATACGAAGAAATGATAACTGAACGAATCATTGAACGATTCTGAACGAATCATTTTGGTGAACGAACTGAAAATTAACGAATCTCTAGAAAGAATCATAATTTCCACCACTATTTTAGACTGAGAACATGCGTTTTCTGACTGACTTCAGACATCAGAAATCTCAGCTCTCTGTTCTGGTTGTTTGCCGGTGTTTGTATTTTCCTCTCGGTTTTGAGGCTCTGAGTTTGTCTCTACTCGCACATTAGAGCTGTCCTCTCCTAAACTGTTAACAGATCTGGGGCACGTCTGTCGAACATGACCATGGTCACCGCAAACATAACAGCGCATCTGTTCCGTGCTGATAAAGATTGTGTTATCTTTACCTTTGATTGATATCTTTATTGCTACTTCTAGCGGGTCATGTTGTGTGTTTGGTATTATATACGTGAATCGTCGGAAGGACATGATGTGCTTTATGTCAGGATTTTTGAGTTCTAAAGGGATCATCTTAATCGGCGCAGTTACTTTACCGTAGCGCTGAAGTATTCCTTTCAAAGTTTCATCTTTTATGAATGGCGGTATATTGGAAATAACTACTTTTTTGGAGGGACTAGATAACGGCAGTAATTGTAAAAACATATTGTTTACCTCAAGCCCGGTCTCGATTAATTCATCAACCATTTCAACTTCA
>NW_020528717.1:157500-210000 GCF_003368295.1 Carassius auratus
CACATCGCTTGACAGTCTGTGCTTCCACCCGCCATGTTTTACTTCAGATATGCTTTCATTTATGTAGTTTGGAAAGCAGTACTATTAGATGCACGAAACTCTTGCACTGACAGACTTTCACGTGCGCTTTGTGTTTGTTGTCCTGAAGCTCAGTTTCTGCTGCGGTTAAATTGATGTACACACAGTCAGTTATGTTTTCAGAGCAGGACAAAACATCTGACATCAAAATAGATCTGTGCGTGAATGCAGCCTGTTAAAGTGGCCACTTTCTATGATCTCATCAGTAATAATCAAATGGCAATAATGCGGAGGAAAAAAATCCTCAACTATTTTCTGTACACTTTCGGACACTTGAACACTTATTTTAAATAAGTAATTATTTAAAAAATAAATAAAGTTAATTTTGAGCCAAATAAATTTGAAATAAAATGGTTATGGAAATGTAGCCATGTGTAGTAATATTGAAAACTGACAATGTGACGCATCGTGATATTGAGCTGATGATAATCGTAACTGAATTGAATTGTGAAACCAGTGAAGATTCACACTCCTGTTTTTAATAAGGCAGTACTGACACACAGAGAGTACAACCATAAACAAAAAGAATATAACTGCAATTTTGTTTAAGATGTAAAGTTGTAAATATGTATTTGCACAGCAGAATAATTATTTGGGGAAAAATGTAGATCAAGAATAGATTTGGAATTGGATCATGACTCCCAGAATCGGTAATGGATCGGATCATGAAGTGCCTGAAGATTTCCCCAATAATAGATGTACGATGTATGGTGTGTGTGTGTGTGTGTGTGTTTGTGTGTGCGCGAGAGAGAGAGAGTGTGTGTGTGTGTGTGTGTGTGTGTGAGAGAGAGGATGTGAGAGAGTGTGTGTGTGTGTGTGTGGTGTGTGTGTGAGAGAGAGAGAGAGAGTGTGTGTGTGTGTGAGAGAGAGTGTGTGTGTGTGAGTGTGTGTGTGTGTGTGAGTGTGAGTGTGTGTGTGCTCAGTGGCTGAGTGACACAATAAAAGTTCAGTCATTGGCTCAATCAGTTCTTTGTGTGACTGTTTTTATTTGACAAAATTAAAAATAAAAACCTCACTGTGTTATTTTCCTATTCATCCGATTAAGAAAACTATTTATATATATATATTATTTTTATTTTTATTTTTTTTTCCTTTCAGAAGGATGCTTGAGAGTTTAAAGGGTCTGAACTGAGGGAGAGAGGGCAGCAAACAAAACCACTTCTACAGAAAACACATCTGAGTTTATACTTTTTACTCCAAACCTTACAGTTACTGAGATGTGATGAGACTCACCATAGTTTCTTCAGTTTACAGTGTGGATCCTCCAGTAGAGCAGAGAGCAGCTTCACTCCTGAGTCTCCTGGTGTATTATCACTCAGATCCAGTTCTGTCAGGTGTGAGGGGTTTGATCTCAGAGCTGAAATCAGAGCAGCACAGCCTTTCTGTGTAATACCACAGTAGGAGAGACTGCAGAGAATATACAGAGGATTACAAATGAGTTATTAGAGATTGACTCATGTGTCCAATATAACTGATGAAAAACACAGATGTAATATATATTTATAGATATAAATTATTAAACCAGACACAGAGAGTGACTCAGAGTCAACTTCATTTTAATACACTTCAGACTCAAACTGAAATTACTTCAGATTTAACTCAATAAACAGGACTCAAATATTCCCATAAATATTCCCAAACTACTGGTGTCTTAACATTAACTACTGAAGAAGATTTAGTATTTTATTTGTATTCAGTCTGCTTATAGTGGAGCTGTACAGACCGAGTAAATTGTGATCATGTTTTCCTGATTTAATACTGAAAGAAGAAAAATGAGAAACCAGCACCTTTCAGGGTTTCCCATACATTCATTAATTTGTGGCGGCCCGCCACAATATCAACGCTGACCACCACGGATTGATTCAGATTTTTTAACTATTTAATATGGGTACAATTGTATTTTATTGTAGAGCTGCACGCTGCTTGCTCCCTCCCTCTCACAAACTGACAACGGAGGCACGCACGACTAGCCCCTCCTCTTCGAACACGATCTGAATCAAAACATGAGCATGTGTTAGTTAGAGGACAGATCACCGGTGCTTAATGCTTATTCCCCCAGCGAAGATTCCAGAATCAATCCAGAGTTGAATGGTTAGTAATGAACACTGTTGCTCAACATAACTCTGAGAAGTTAGTCTATGTTAAGCACTGTTGCGTTTCCATTACAGATTCGCGCAAAACGTTTGTGTTTTTTTTTCTAAATATCGACAAACAACTATTGCGAAATGACGGCATTTCCATTAACCAATGTTATGCGACTAAAACGTCATTTTTTTCCTCTCGCGATCAGTCATTCCAAAAATCATGGCAACGGACGTTGGTAGGTTTATATATATCACAGCCCCCAGACTAGACATTATATTATTATTATCTCCAGTTTCAGGTTGGTGTGTGTTGGTTTTTGTCCACCACAATCTCCAGGTTTGTGTGTGTGTCAGAGTCTGTGTGTGTCCACCTCCAGGTCCTGTTTGGTGTGTGTGTGAGCCTGTGTGTGTCTGAGTCTGTGTGTGTGTCTTTTTGAATGTTTGAGTGTGTGAGCCTGTGTTTGAGTGTGTCAGTAAGTTTGTGAGTTTGAGTGTGTGTGTGTGTGTGTGTGTCCATCTCCAAGTCCAGGTTTGTGTGTATGTGTGTGAGCAAAATTTGCAACAAGAAGTCTGTGGAGCAGTCATAGCATAGAAAGTGTAGCAATGGCATACCAATTTAGCAATAGCAATGTCTTTAAAAGGATAGTTCACCCAAAAATGAAAATTCTATCATTGTTTACTCACCCTCAAGTTGATCCAAACCTGTATGAGTTTCTTTGTTCTGCTGAACACAAAGGAAGATATTTGGAAGAATGTTTGTAACCAAACAGATCTCGGTCCCCATTGACTTCCATAGTAGGAAAAAATATATACCGCAAATAGAATCTAATTTTGTGGGAAACACTGCCTTTTTCTTTATACATATATAAAGAATTTGGCTTGATTTTACCATTTAATGTTTCAGGATAGATAATGGTTAATATTTGATCTCCATGTGTAGGTGGACATGAAACCTAGATATATTTGTGTTGTTGATATGGACTCGTTGATGAGAGAGATGTAGTAATGTTCACTGTGAAGCTCACACTGAGATGTACCTGAGAGAAAACAGATCTGACCATCTGATCTTCACCAGGAAGAAAAAAGGGTTTTAAAGTTTGTTGTTTTACAGAACATCACAGTTATATCTGACATGAGAATAAGGCCTGAAGTTAGGAGGAACATTTTAAGGAAAATATAATTATAATAATATAATAATAATGCTCAGCTCCATCTCCTTCAACACCAAATATTGTTATTCCACTTGAATTATTTTTTATCTCCTGGTAAATACATGGCATATGAGACTGGATAATTATCAAGACTACACAGAGACACCCAGACTACATGATTTATCAGACGTCATAATGATGAGCTCATTGTGCTGTCTAATTCTTTATCCAGCATACGTGAGTATTTGGTTTAATTTACCTCAGATAAATAAGATACGTAATTATTCAAACACAACCTACAACTTCATTTTCTAATGTGACTAATGTAGCCTTGCTCGCACAGTTTAGTTTTTCATTTGATTTGTCTGCTAAGGCCATAGCTGCCAACTCTCACGTGACGCCACACATCAATTTTCTCATGCACAGTAAAATCACAAAGTAAAGAGGACTCGGAGACCGACAGACAAGACAAGGCTGGATACTTATGTTATAAAAAATAATCTCATCTCTCAGATTCTGTCAATTTTATTTAGAAATTCAAGTAATAAAGACCGTTTTGGCACTTGTAAATGTGACGTGACAGATCCCTGTAGTGGCACGTGAACGGATGATCTCTAGCTAATGAACCATGTTAAATATAGTTTTTATAATAAATAATAAACGCATTGTATGTCCTTTTTTGTCTTGAGAAAAATGAATGCCTATCTTGTGTAGACATAATATTTATCCAAATGAGTCAATATTGAATCAAATCAAAAGCACTGAACTGAATTGAAATTATAAAATTTGTGTCAAGCAATAAAAAAGTAGCTTATCAGAAATTGCACCATGTAAACAATATAAATTGTTGTTACTAAACCTAATACAATCCTGATAAGTTACGAAAATTTCAGATTTTTTTTTTTTTTACACTAATTTGATATTTAAAAATGAAATATAAAAAGTATATAATAGGGATGGGTCGAGATTTTTTGTATATTGATCCAGAATGCAGCAGCGAGGGTTGTCTTCAATGAGCCAAAAAAAGCTCACGTTACTCCTCTCCTCATCAGGTTACACTGGCTACCAGTAGTTGCTCGTATCAAATTCAAGGTACTGATGCTTGCCTACAAGACGACCACTGGCACGGCACCAACATACCTGAACTCACTGGTTAAATCTTATGTGCCCTCCAGAAGTTTGTGCTCTGCAAGTGAACGACGCCTTGTGGTGCCATCCCAAAGAAGTTCAAAATCACTCTCACAGACCTTTTCCTGGACTGTGGCCAGCTGGTGGAATGACCTCCCAATCTAAATTCGTACAGCTGAGTCTTTACTCATTTTCAAGAAACATCTAAAGACTCATATTTTTCGCCTGCACTTAACCAACTAATACTAGCACTTTTCCTTTTCTTGTCTTTTCATTTATAAAAAAACAAACAAACAAAAAAAACTTGCCTATGCGTTCTGTACTAGACTAACTGAGACTTGTCATGGCACTTGTATACTGTTGTTGTTCTCTTGTTGACCTGACTGCTTCTATTGCTCTCATTTGTAAGTCGCTTTGGATAAAAGCATCTGCTAAATGATTAAATGTAATGTTAATAATTGCCATTATTCTGTTGTTATATTAATGTGTTTCAGCAATCATACAACCATCGATTGGCTTGGGTAAGGATAGACTATTCTCGAATATATGAAACAGTTTGTTATCATACAGATGGAGAGCCTGAATAGTCTCTCTCCCTCTCTCTTTTTATGGGTGCGTGTTTATGCGTGCGTGTGTGTGTGGGTTTATGTGCAGGAGGGGGGCGATTATCGACTACTGATCGAATAATACCCAGCGATTATCGATTATTACTTTTGCTTGAAATGCACATCACTAATTATCTAACATCTGACTAATTCAAAATTAACATCAAAACATTAAATGCTAAATGGGGGTTATATATAGGCCTATCTAGCATTACACAAACATTAGTCAGAAGGTCGTCTCTCAGTGACTGAACAGCCTGACGCGTCTTACAATTCGACGTTGTTACAATGTTATCTGACATTACACGTGTCTGCTTCATTAGAGCCTGTTGTGAGGAAAAAGCTTAACGTGGTTTAATCATAAAAATCAATCAGGAAAAGTTTTTTCATGCACTCAGTTGTAGCATGCAGTCCAGGATGGTCCCAGAGCATGAGCTGGAGCTTTTTGATCAAATAAATGTGTTGTCCCCTGACACCTGGCCCTCTCCAGTGCCACAGCTGTATGGAGAACAAGAATTGAGGCAGCTGTGTGATAGTCTGCCAATGAACTACTGTAGTGTCAAACAAGGTTTCAGGGACTACAAGGAAAACCCAAACATGTCAATTAAAGAGGGTCTTCTGAAATTAAAACACACAGTAGATACACTGGCTGTGAGCACAGCTGAATGTGAAAGGGGATTTTCAGAGATGAATATTATTGTTACACCGTTGAGAAATCAGCTGAAGATTGTCAATGTGTCCTCTTTGATGTTGGTGAAGTTAGTGGGTCCACCACTAGAGATGTGTAACCCAACTCAGTTTGTTAGGAAGTGTGTGATGACAAGGAGGTCAGCAGACTGTGCTGTCTGTAGACAAAGACAGCATAAACCAGAGGAGCCTGCATTTACTCCTGTTTGGTGGCTGATGAATACATGAATTGTAGTATGTGAATAAGTAAATGTGATGTATTTAAAGTGTAAACTGTTATGTCTGCTCACGTCACACGTCTGAACAAGTGTTGTTCGGGTTGTTTCATGATGCATTGAGTTGAGTAATTATCTCCCGTGTCAGTGTGATTAAATCAAATATAACATAAACTGACAAAGATATTGACCCTGATTCTCTTAAATCAACATAATTTTCTTGTTTAAAAAGATGTTTAAATATTTGCAAACCAATATTTTCAAACAAATTCAATTTCATACGTTTTCTGAAGGTGAAATCCGTTGCCTGCTTGTTAATATTAAAGGTAAAAAATAATAAAAAAAAAATTTGTAAAGTATTTATCTTAGTTTGAATAACTACACAAACTTACCTAACACATTAATACTGTAAAAATAGCCCCTTTTTCTGTAAAACACATTAAGTCATTTTATGGCTTGATCTTTAATGATGACCACCGTAAATAAGGGCTCCCCTTCTCTACAAAAGCCAATTTAACCACTGACTGTAGTTACCATGTTCTGAACACCACATCCTGTCTTTTCCCCCAGATCTAATCTATCTAGATGGTTCAATAAAAATACTTGAACTTTATATCTAAAGATTACCTCAACTAAGCACCAGCAAGCTTGTTAGCTAGACAGTTAGCATCAGCTAACAATATTTACTTCAGTTTGGTTATGAAGAAACATTCATATCTGTCTACTCGGCTAGTTAATCCAAACTATTTAAAAATGTATACTGTTGATAAACAATATGAAAACAGACGTCACATAGGGCTAATAAAGCTGTTGTCGTTAATTTGTGTTATTTTAATGTTTCGTGTTGGGTTTTTTTTTTTACCTAAAACATGAGTGACACTGATTGATGTGTCTGACTTCACGCATTTCAGTGGGCTTGAATAGATCACTCTTTACAGCAGATTTAGTTCACAAACAACTGACAGTTTTGATCTAAATATGATTTTCAGTTTCAATAATTAATCGTATAATTCGACATTAATAACTTACTTTTAGCAGCATCAGTCGCGCGCTCACCAGATCTCCCGGTTCTTACTTGTGAATTCAGTTCACTGGAGACTCGCACTAAACGGTTCATTTGAATCAGTGAGTTGTCGACTCGAGAACAGCTGCAATCGAATCATTCTAATTCCTGAATGAATCGTTTGGTGCCATTTGAGAACCGATTTAAAAGGTTCATTGAAAAGAATCAGTTCACCGCTTGAATCAGACACCGCTTCTGCGTCTCAGAGCACGTGATATATTATAAGGAATAAAAATATGTTTTTTTTTTAAATGTAGAGAAGTAAAAGCAGTGGTGTAGATTAAAAAAATCTAATAATATCTTTCATCTTGCATTTGGGATTGAGCGAGCGAACCTTGTTCACAGAGGCTACTTATACTAACTTCCTACTTTATTAACTTTCTAAAGCGTTACATTTAGTGGTAAAACAAGTCAAAAAATGCTTACAATAGATGGATCTGGTCTGGATCCGCTCTTGCTCACTCACAACTCTCTGAAGCAGTGTTGCCAAGTCTGCTTATTATAAGCGACTTTGGGCTTGTTTTTGTGCAAAATCGCTTACAAATATTGGTAGTCGCTGGTCACATTTTTTTGGGCTTGTTTCTAAAGTGTAGTTGCTTATTTTGGGCTTGATCCCAGCTCCATAATAAGTTGTCAAGCAGATATTTTCTATATGTTATTTAAACATAGGAGTTTGTCTAGCCTGTTCTCTCTGTCCCTCCCCTTTTCCCATACACACAGGAGACATCAGAGCTTTTTCCCACCCACATCCTGCTTCTAATTGACTCTGATCCAGATGGCAACGAGTACTAGCCAATCAGAGGCAGAGCAGGGCCACCTGTTTTTTTTTTCTGGTTAGGAAAACGTCGTGAGTGACGTAAACTTTAAATAAATGTGCGCGAGTTGCGACAGATGGTGACTGAATGGACTGTAGGAGAGTTTTTATTATGCAATAATAAATAAAGAATTTGTGAATTCAGGATGATATTCATTTGTGTGTGCAAATTTGTTTACTGTGTATATATTGTACTCTGTACATCAGTCTATATTTGATATCCCATCAGTTTTCTAATGTTAAATAGTGTTAAAAGGTGGTTTAACTCCCAGTTTACCAATCTGTCCACATGGATGTAAAGTGACAATCTGTACCCACATTTTAAAATCGGTCCCCACGGATTGTAAAACCGTGCACACAGTTTATTTATTTTTGTCTTCCCAGAACCTAGGCGGGCTCCTCAGGAAAAAAGTCGCTTGTTTTGGGCTTGTTTTCACAGGCCCGGTTGCTTATTTGTCTCGCGAGATCTGACAACACTGCTCTGAAGACATCTTTCACTTCGGAAGCGTCTCGCAGCGATCACAACGGCCGCTAAACATCATGAATTATACATGAAGACATTCATATGAGGATTTTAGCAGCAAATTAGTCAATCGGAGAACAAATTGTATTTTCGAACATGAAAAATTTACCCAGGTCCGGACCTCGAGGAGAGAGAGTCTAGAATCATGATCGAGTCAAAGTTACTCAAAACAAACTACTCCAGGAAAGAACAGATACTTGAAAAATGAACTTAAGTACAGTAACGAAGTTAAAACTACTCCGTAACTGACCACCACTGGTCATGAAACTATACAAGATAGCCTTATCCATGTTAATATATTTATATTTTTTACATTTTTTTTCTGGAGAAAAATAAAATAAAATAAAAAAAAAAGAGTAAAATGGCATTACCATAAATGACTGTCACATGATTACATGCATCTGTTGTTCTTCAAGTGGCTTTGACTAAATATATTTTCCTTTTTCCTCAGTTTTACTAAGAAACATTCTTTAATAATTTAATTGAACTGGATTATGATACTGATGATCTCAATCCAATATTTGTAAAATCAGAGACACAACCCTGTTCCTGAAGACACCTCAACTTTGCAGAGTTTGGATGAATCTCTCTTATCAAACACACTTGATTCAACTCATCAGATCATTAGTAGAGCGATCTGTGATGTTAGCTGAGTGTGTCAAATAAGAAAGAGCTAAAAATATACAGAAACAGTGTAGAGAAACACAGACCTACTGTATAAATTAAAGTCAATAAAACAAAAACACTGTAAAATACTCACTCAATCTTTCTAGATGCTTTGATCACTGGCAGCAGCTTCAGAAGACATTCTTCTGATCGATCATATTTCCTCAGTATAAACTCATCCAGCTCTTCTTCTGAGTTCAACAGCACAAACACCAGAGCCGACCACTGAGCAGCAGACAGAGAGACTCTAGAGAGACGAAAGTGATCTCTTCTGTTCAGGTATGTTTGTACTTCCTGCTCTAGTGAACGATCATTCAGTTCATTCAGACAGTGGAACAGATTGATGGATTTCTCTGGAGAGGGATTCTCCCTGATCTTCTGTTTGATGTATGCAGCTGTTTCCTGATTGATATCAGAGCTGCTTACTGTCTTTCTCAGGACGCCTTGTAAGAGAGTCTGATTAGACTCTAGAGAGAGACCGAGAAGGAACCGGAGGAAAAGATCCCAGTGTCCGTTCTCACTCTGTAAGGCCTTGTCCACTTCTCTCTTCAGTAAACTGATCATTGGTGACCTGAACACATTCTTCAGTCCTGTGTTTTGTTCAGAAGAGGACAGCAGCTTGAATAAAGCAGCAAGAAACTCCTGAATACTCAGATGAACAAAGCTGAACACCTTCCCCAGCTGCAGTCCAGACTCCTCTCTGAAGATCTGGGTACAAACTCCTGAGTACACGGACACTTCTCTGACATCAATGCCGCTCTCTTTCAGGTCCTCCTCGTAGAAGATCAGGTTCCCTTTTTCCAGCTGTTCAAAAGCCAGTTTTCCTAGAGACAGAATAGTCTTTCTAGCCTGATCAGGATTGATTTCATATTTCCCATCATACTTCTGTGTCTTCAGTTTGGTCTGAAAGATCAGGAAGTGTGTGAACATCTGTGTGAGAGTCTTGGGGATCTCTGCACTCTCTGCTTTACCCATCATCCTCTCCAGAACAGCGGCTGAAATCCAGCAGAAGACTGGGATGTGACACATGATGAACAGACTTCTTGATGATCGGATGTGTGTGACGATTCTCTCAGCCAGACTCGGATCATTTATTCTCTTCCTGAAATATTCCTCCTTCTGAGGGTCGTTGAATCCTCGTATCTCTGTGACCTGGTGGACACACTCAGGAGGGATCTGATTGGCTGCTGCTGGTCGAGAGGTGATCCAGAGGAGAGCAGAAGGAAGTAGGTTCCCCTTGATGAGGTTGGTCAGCAGCACATCCACTGAAGCTGATTCTGTCACATCAGACAAGCTCCGACTGTTTTGGAAATCTAGACGCAGTCGACACTCATCCAGACCATCAAATATGAACATGACTTTGTAGTCCTCATATTCAGCTGACTTTAATTCTTTGGTTTCTGTGTGAAGGTGGTTTAGAAGATCTACAAGACTGAGATGTTTCTGTATCAAGTTCAGCTCCCTGAAAGGAAGTGGAAATATGAAATGAACGTCCTGATTGGCTTTTCCTTCAGTCCAGTCCAGAATGAACTTCTGCACAGAGACTGTTTTTCCAATTCCAGCGACTCCTTTAGTCAGCACAGTTCTGATGGGTTTGTCTTGTCCAGGTGAGGGTTTAAATATGTCATTGCAGTTGATTGGTGTCTCCTGTGTCTCTGGTCTCCTGGACACTGTCTCAATCTGTCTCACCTCATGTTCATTATTGACCTCTCCACTGCCTCCCTCTGTGATGTAGAGCTCTGTGTAGATCTCATTCAGACGTGTTGAGTCTCCATGATTGGACAGTCCTTCACTGAGTCTCTGATATTTATCCTGTAGTCTGGATCTGAGTTTTTGTTGATACACAGGCATCAGTTCTGAGCAAAGGAAATAATTGTTGTTATTGACAGAGCAATATGTTAGAAATGTATTTTTAGGTTTGATTTGTTAGATATTAGATTGTGTCGTGACATTCAGGAACATTAGTGTCTGAAGACAGAAGGTTGATAATAAAAACACAGCTATAATCTGCTGATCCAGAGCTCTTACTGGTCTGTAGTGTGTCAGCGAGGTCTGTTTGGTTCATCTTCCTCAGGAGGAGCAGTGTGATCTTCAGAAGACCCTCTCTGACTCTGTTATGACCCTCATCATCAGAACGGTCTCTTTCAGAGCATTCTGGGTAATCTGGACTCAGTAGTCTCTTAAAACCTTTTAACTCAGAGATTATTTTGTGCTCAAGCTCCTGAAATCATAGTAAATATAATAATATTTTTTATAACAATAAACCTGTATTCAGTCACAGAGAAGGTGAACCAAAGGATCATAGTGGCCTATAACTTATCTTACGAGTGTGTAGGAAATAAAATATGAATATTACAGATAGAATTTAACATTTAGTACTTTTACCCAGAGGGTCATTGTGTTGACACACACACACACACACACACACACACACAAACACACAAAACCAACCTTAAAAATGGAGTCTAATTTCTTCTTTGCTGTTTGTGATTCTCGTCCTTTATGTTTTTGACTGTAGTTAAACAAATATTGAATATTTTAGAAATAATGTATTTAAAACACATCAGTAAATTAATGAACATCATGAACATCATATATTTTTCTTATACTGTAAACTACACAACACCTCAGATCAGCAGATGTGTCTCCCGAGCTGAACTCAATTGGTTGAATCATTGACGCGTCACTCTTGATGGACACACAGCTGGGTTCAGGAGATTCATTCTGACACAGACTGAAATATAACAGAAATACAAACTGTTTCTGTAAATCTCACTCTGATCTGACAGAAACACATTCACTGTTTCAATCTCCCTTTAATGTTCATCTTTCACTTGAGGAGTCTGTTGTGACTTGAGAGTTAAAATATTAAATTATTTTCTATGAATAAAAGGAATCTGCCCCATGTGCTCTTTTCATTCATATATTATAGAATAAAATACACAAATACACACATAGACACAAAAAACATCCAGCAGCAACAGAGACAGCTGGTGACAATATCCATAACACACCACAGCTACAGTAAATATGAGACTCATAATATCTCACCTGGACTCAACAGAAGAGTCTTCCTCTCTGCAGAGATCTGAAACATCCATCGCTGGGTTTTTCCTCACAGACACATCCATGTGTTCAGATAAATCTGATTCACGCCCCTGAATCTGACTATAAATGAAAATGATATTGTAGTGTGCATTTATCGTTTCTGAACATTAAAAATGTGAAACATTTCAGGTTTTCTCACCTCTTGACTGTCTTTATCTGTGTGTCATGTTCTTCAGAGAGATTCATTCTGGAGGCCATGGTTTCATCTAAAAGCAGATCCAGATGTTGATCACAGAGTCAGTTATGAATCAGAGATTAATCAATCTCAGTAATCAGACCACAGCAATGACTTGAAAAAGTCAATGATCAAAATGAAAGTGTATTCTCGACATTACACATAATCAAATTATACACGAACAGCATAACTAATTCAGACAACCACTGTGTTAAAATGAAAGTAAAAGTTTAATCTGACGATTTACAGACTCTGTGTTTTATCTGCTAATGTCATTTAAACAAATATCTGACACTGCTTATTGTTGTACTTCACTTTAAACCGTCAGGATTGATTTTAGCTATCAAAGATGATGGTTAAATCGTGATACTCACTGTGTTTTTCTCTCTTAATGTACTTTACTTCCTCATACGATAAAACAGACCCGCTGTAATAGTTTCACTTTCATGAGTCAACTGACAAGGAGGAGTTTAAGTGTCCAAAACAACACATAAAGGGTTATTTCCCCTGAATATTGTATTTCATTCTTTATTATTTAGAGTTATATAACCCATGAATGTATTTCCTCACAGTCTGTACTCTGAGTGTTGTTTATATAAAGGTGGTCTCTCGTAGCTGACAGCTGAAGGTGGGGTCCGTGTATCTTTTGGTCATTCGATTTTCTATTTAAAAATGAATAAAGATAAAGGAGAAACGGTTTGATTTTCGTTTTTTCGTTTTGTTTAAGAAACGGAAAACGAAAATTTAGCTGGATTTTTCGTATTTTTGTTTGTGGGTAAAAAATGAGATTATGCTTGAATATTTGTTTTAATGTGTGGGCGGCGCTGAAACGCCCCTTTCATCCCTTCTGTACTGCACCGACAAGCGGCAACCGCGAGCTCAGTTCATTTTCACCAGGAGAGAAGCGGCAGACCGCAGAGTTTATTAATCCTGCGGATTCTTTACTAGTGGTGCTTGCAATATAAAATAATAATAATAATAATAAATTAATTAATTAATTCATTCATTAATTAATAATAACATGCTGCTGCATGTTTTTGACAAAGCAGACTTGACTTTATTCAACTTTATTCATAAAACACCATTTGAATTTTACGTTAGCCATGTGATCTACAACGACATGAAATAAAATATAGGCCTACTACTAATTTTTTGCCTACTTATTTTATTCTAGGCCATTCATTAAAAAAATTAAATGGGAAAAACCCAACCCCACATTTATAATAAAATTTATATTAAAATAAGTTAAGTTTTCCCCATAATTAGTCTACTTTAAATGTTTTAATTATAGGCTATATAGGCTACTTAGAATTATGAACTGAATGTCTTCTGATGCAAGAGCCTGGTTCATTTCTGACGTTTCATTGAGTTTTGTAAGGTTTTCATGTTATTTAGGGTGCCTTACGACCCAAACTGACGGAGCTGAAGCTCTTTCCTCTGTTATCGGGATGGAAGCTGTGGATCGGGATCCGCCGATCGGAGAAGTGCAGCAGACTACACTCTACAAGATAAAGCTTCAGTTGCTGTTGTTTGTATAGCAAATGAAAACATGTTAGGCTACCTGTGAGGTTTTTCTTAAATAGGCATAGAATAAAATTAGTAGGCAAAAAATCTGCATATTTCATGTCATTGTAGCTCATACAGTAAAATTCAAATGTCATTGAATAAATTAATTTCTGTTTGGTCAAATATATATTAGGCTATGTTTGGTATATATATATATATATATATATATATATATATATATATATATATATATATATATATATATATATATATATATATAAAGCTTGCAAGCACCACTAGCAAAGAATCCGCAGGATTAATAAACTCTGCGGTCTGCCGCTTCTCTCCTGGTGAAAATGAACTGAGCTCGCGGTTGCCGCTTGTCGGTGCAGTACAGAAGAGATGAAAGGGGCGTTTCAGCGCCGCCCACACATTCAAACAAATATTCAAGCATAATCTCATTTTTTACCCACAAACAAAAATACGAAAAATCCAGCTAAATTTTCGTTTTCCGTTTCTTAAACAAAACGAAAAAATGAAAATCAAACCGTTTTTCATTTATCTTTATTCATTTTTAAATAGAAAATCGAATGACCAAAAGATACACGGACCGTCTGGAATCTATGGCAGCTTTCATTGGACAAGGCCTGCACATGAAGCCGTTTGACTGACATGTACAACAACCAATCACAGTTCGTTTCGTTTATAGTCACTTTTTGAGGGCGTTCCCACCAATGCTGAACAAGTCAATAACAGACCGGTGTGTAAAACTCTCAGACGTATTTTAAAGACTGTATTCCCGGTACTTTAAATATTTTCGTGTTATCACTATATCGGAGACAAGCTAGCTTTCCCAAGGCAGACGAACTCAGTGTATCGCAGCACCTTCTGCCTGGAACCTTCTTCAGAAATCATTGAAAATGACTACCTTTATTTCTTATAGACAGTTTGTTTCAACTCTGAAGAATGTGGAGCAGGTGAACATTGGTCAGTGTAATTGTTCATAAAGTTATATTAAGCCTTATTCAGCACTGGGTCTTGTGATATATTTATATATATGTATGTGTATTTGATGTGGGGTTTTTATATGTTGGAAACTATTCCTTATGTTTGTTTTTTGTTTTGTTTTTTTGTTTGTTTTTTATGCTGCATCTTGGCCAGGTCTCTCTTGTAAAAGAGATTTTAATCTCAATGAGTTTTACCTGGTTAAATAAAGGATAAAAAAAAAAAAAAAAAAAAAAAAATACAATCATCCGGGTTTAAATCGTGCTCAAATTGACTTGATATTGACACAATATTTTTTTTATTACTGCTTTATTGCCAACAAGTAGCATGTACAGTGCCATATCACACTATACAGGTCCTTCTCAAAAAATTAGCATATTGTGATAAAAGTTAATTATTTTCCCATAAAGTAATGATAAAAATTAAACTTTCATATATTTTAGATTCATTGCACACCAACTGAAATATTTCAGGTCTTTTATTGTTTTAATACTGATGATTTTGGCATACAGCTCATGAAAACCCAAAATTCCTATCTAAAAAAATTAGCATATTTCATCCAACCAATAAAAGAAAAGTGTTTTTAATACAAAAAAGTCAACCTTCAAATAATTATGTTCAGTTATGCACTCAATACTTGGTTTGGGAATCCTTTTGCAGAAATGACTGCTTCAGTGCGGCGTGGCATGGAGGCAATCAGCCTGTGGCACTGCTGAGGTGTTATGGAGGACCAGGATGCTTCGATAGCGGCCTTAAGCTCATCCAGAGTGTTGGGTCTTGCGTCTCTCAACTTTCTCTTCACAATATCCCACAGATTCTCTATGGGGTTCAGGTCAGGAGAGTTGGCAGGCCAATTGAGCACAGTAATACCATGGTCAGTGAACCATTTACCAGTGGTTTTGGCACTGTGAGCAGGTGCCAGGTCGTGCTGAAAAACGAAATCTTCATCTCCATAAAGCTTTTCAGCAGATGGAAGCATGAAGTGCTCCAAAATCTCCTGATAGCTAGCTGCATTGACCCTGCCCTTGATAAAACACAGTGGACCAACACCAGCAGCTGACATGGCACCCCAGACCATCACTGACTGTGGGTACTTGACACTGGACTTCAGGCATTTTGGCATTTCCTTCTCCCCAGTCTTCCTCCAGACTCTGGCACCTTGATTTCAAAATGACATGCAAAATTTGCTTTCATCCGAAAAAAGTACTTTGGACCACTGAGCAACAGTCCAGTGCTGCTTCTCTGTAGCCCATTTCCTGCACACGCCTGTGCACGGTGGCTCTGGATGTTTCTACTCCAGACTCAGTCCACTGCTTCCGCAGGTCCCCCAAGGTCTGGAATCGGTCCTTCTCCACAATCTTCCTCAGGGTCCGGTCACCTCTTCTCGTTGAGCAGTGTTTTTTGCCACACTTTTTCCTTCACAGGACAAATGATAGAGAAATGTATTTCTGATGCACACACACATATATCTTGATTTACAAACTGCTTGCGGTTCTGTGAACTTCACTTCATTTGTGTGTGAATTTTGAGACTCCCCTGACTTGGCTCGACACACAAATGCCTTTTTTTAAACAGGGAATGATCTGCAACCAATCAGATATCTCCCTTGTTTTAGCCAATCACAAGAATGCACCCCACGTGGGGGATTGTTTACTTATAAGCCAATCAGCGAACGACTCACTTTCCTCAGCGAACGATTCACTTTCCTGACGCAGCGAACGACTCACTTTCCTCAGCGAACGATTCACTTTCCTGACGCAGGGAACGACTCACTTTCCTCAGCGAACGACTCACTTACCTCACGCAGCCGGCGACTCACTTTGCGCAGCCGGACACCCACTTTGCGCAGCAGGAGACTCACTTTCCGCAGCCGGAGAGTCACTTTCCTCTCGCAGCAAATGACTCACTTTCCTCATCGAACGATTCACTTTCCTCACGAGTCACGCAGCGAGCGACTCACTTTCCTCAGCGAACGATTCACTTTCCTCACGCAGCGAAGTTGAGCAAATGATTCACTTTCCTCACGCAGCGATCAAAACTCACTTTCCTCAGCGAACGACTCACTTTCCTCATGCAGCCGGCGACTCACTTTGCGCAGCCGGAGAGTCACTTTCCTCTCGCAGCGGACCACCGACTCTCTCTTCATGTAGGGACCGAATATTATAATTAAAGTGACTTCTATATTGCATCCAAAAGAATATTTAGAAATATTTAAATATTCAAAAAGGTGTACATTTTTTTTTTTACTTTCATTAAAATATTTCAAATTTATGAATCCATGGTTAACTTTTTTCTGCAGTCACTGGGCTATATGTACTGAGACATTTTTTTATTTATATTTTGTAAAAAATAATAAAAAATAAACCTGAATTGTGGTCTAAACATCTGTATTTTCATACAATTGCATAAATAAGTAGGCTATAATATGCCGCACCACAGGCATATCGCGCTGTGTGAACGCGTTCAGTTGATTGGCTTATAAGTAAACAATCCCCCACGTGGAGTACGTTCTTGTGATTGGCCAAAAGAAGGGAGATATCTGATTGGTTGCAGATCATTCCCTGTTTAAAAAAACGGCATTTGTGTGTCGAGCCAAGTCTGGGGAGTCTAAAAATTCACACACAGATGCAGTGAAGTTCACAGACCGCAAGCAGTTTGTAAATCAAGATATATGTGTGTGTGCATCAGAAATACATTTCTGAATCTTGTCCTGTGCATTTGTGAATCTTGAGTACATTTGTAAATGTTGTTTGCATTTCTGAATTGTGTGTGTTTTTCTGAATTTTGTGTGCATTTCTGAATTTTGTATGCATTTGTGAATCTTCTGTGCTTTTTAAATTTTGTGTGTGCATTTGTAAATTTTGTGCGCATTTGTGTATCCTGTGTGTGTATTTATGAATCATGTGTGTGCAAGTATGAATCCTATGTGTGCATATGTGAATGTAGTGTGTGCATTTATCTTTATTGAGACTCTTTTGGCTCCATGGAAATCATCAGTATTAAAACAATAAAAGACCTGAAATATTTCAGTTGGTGTGCAATGAATCTAATATATATGAAAGTTAAATTTTTATCATTACATTATCGAAAATAATGAACTTTTATCACAATATGCTAATTTTTTGACAAGGACCTGTATAACAAAACATTTCTCATGCCTCAACAAGAAGGAACAAGGACACATAAAATAAATAAAAAAGAAAGAAAATAAATAAAAAAGAAGAGAGGGTACATAAGCATCAGTTTACAGACAAATATATATATATTATACATATTTTTACATTTTCATAGGATATTACAATGCAGTTTTAATAAAGAAAAATATACTTTACAGGTCAGCACCATTATTTATTATATATATTTTTATTATGTGAAAATGTTAAAGGAGGAACTTATATTAATTGTTTTAGTATTTTTAGATTTTGACATCATCTACATATATTTTAATCTCTTTTTTGAGCACCAGTAAAAATAGGTTTGCCTTTTGTAAACTTGCATTTATGAATGTGAAATTTACATAAAAATAAGAATAAATAAAATAATAATAAAACCAACATCCTTTTGTCACGGTTCATGGGTCAGTGCGTTTATCTTGCGTCTCTGTCTGATTGTGTGTGTCTATTAAGGTGCAGTTCTTAAACTAGATAACAACTGCTACAGATTGTCCAGGCAGAACAATACATCACTTGGTCCATGTCCACAAAAAAGATCCTTTACTGTTGTCTTTGATTCATACATCAGTATGCAGAGTTTAGAGTTTAGCAGAGTTTAGCCTCCAGGACCAGTGTTTAGTGACCCCTGTACGGTGTACATTTTAGGACATCCTCAGACCTCAGTCATCAAATGAAAAGGCGTCATGCCTCAGACTAAAAGGCTTCAGTCATCGGACAAAACGGCATCGCGTCTCTGACTGAAAAGCTTCAGGTCTCAGGAAAAACGACGTCAGGTCTCATACAATTAACGTTAACGTCAGACGAAACAGACTCAGAAAAAAAGTCATCAGACGAAACGGACTCAGAAAAAAAGTCATCAGACGAAAAGGACTCAGGTGGAGTATCGCGTTGCCCCGCCCCATGTGACGTCACACGCACGCCGTTCACAGGCTATATGGGGAGGCTGCAGACCTGGAGCCGGTAGATATAGGCCCCAGGCAGTTTTACGCCCCAAGCAGTTTTACGCCCCTGTTGTTCCTCATGCGTCCAGTAGGGGGAGAAGGAAATACGGCGAATAACACTATATGGGGAGGCTGCAGAGCAGACCTATGACCTACTGTGAAATGTATTATTTATATTTATTTATAAACTGTTTTTATATACAGGAGACTGACTGATATATGATGTTGGGAATTTATATTAAGCTATATTTAGATATTAACCATATTTAGGCCATTAGACATACAGTACTGTGTAATCATTTGCATCCTAAATGAAATATCTGCTGTACAATTCACAATTGGTCGTCATACAGCTACAAAACATGTCCTACATAGCATTTTATGAAGACAAACACAATTTAACCCTTTTCTAAAATTCCAAGGGTCATTTAAAAGAAAAAGACAATATTGTTGTTCACAAAAATATTTATTAACACCATGACTCCTGTAGATTCTAGTGGTAGTTGTAATTGTGACACACAACCTAGACCACACCGGTGGATTGTATAATCTGAAAGAAAAAAGAAAAACAAAACAAAAATCACTCCTTTTCTTGCATTTCAGAGAAAGACACAGCACAACTTATTTGTTAAACTCTTATGCAACGTGCCCTGACAATGCTGACATGAGTAAATTTGAGTAAACTAAAACATCAATCATGCATCCATTTAACATTAACATTCATTACATTTTTAGAAAAAAATAAAAATAAAAATCAATCATAAATGATGCTACCTTCATGGACGACTGCCCTAGAAAAGTGAAGCTTAAGATGAGTTTGTACTTTACTTTTCTTTGAGGGCTTGAAAAAATCAGAATTACAGAAAGGACAGTGAAATAGGGAACAGCAGGAGGTGCATCTGTTAAGCGCAGGTAAGTTGCAACCTCTCTGTATAGATATTATTTCTTCCCCTGAAGAGAGAAAGAGATGGGTTTTTTTAGTTTATACTTGTTTAGAAAGAGAGATTTTAATTTTCTTAAGTAGCTAAAGCAAACACACACCTTTATGAGATACAAGTTAAAGAACTAAAGACAGAGTATGATAAAACACACATTAAATGCACATATATTTGTCCAGATAAGTAAGCTATTTTAAGAAAACTGTATATTAAGATATACATTAGAGAATTAGATCATTTCATTTATAAGAAACAACTCAAATCAAAATCTACATTTAAACCATATGAGACCAAAGTTTTTAATGTAGGTTTAACATGCATGACATATGTTTGTATTATTTGACAAAATGCTTGAGTGAGTGTGCAGTTCAACTTGTGCAGAGACTTAGAGATTTGCATACATACATACATGCTTATATAAATGTGTATTTTGTGTGTTCACATCATAGACTGTCAAAAAAAAAAAAAAAAAAAAAAAAAAAAAAATTCACACCTTTGTGATTATCCACTCTAATGTGCTCCAGAAACCATGTGGAGTATGTTTAAATGCAAGGAGTAAACAGGGTCTTACCAGAAGAAGCCATGTCACACAAGCTAAAGACAGACAACAAGATAAAAATAAAAATGTAATTAATTTTAAAAGTGAGTGAGACAGAGCGGGTAAAGAGAAGACTAGGGGCAGCTTAACCTACACGTGGTTAGCTAAGTTTGAGTACTTTTGCCTCTCGAAATAAATTATTGACCCATCTTTTGAATTGATATCGCATCAATCGTTTATAAATAATAAATGTTGCATCATTACAATACAATCAACAACAATAACTTATTTACATACCTCAATTTGTATCGCTTCAAAAAATGTCTGCTGCTATCATACAGATATGGTCTGCTGTTTTGATGACTAGGCTCATATACTAATATACAACCTCCCCCTACTGGACGCATGAGGAACAACAGGGGCGTAAAACTGCTTGGGGCCTATATCTACCGGCTCCAGGTCTGCAGCCTCCCCCTACTCTTCACAGGAAGTGGTAATGGTTGATTGATGGCAAAAGGAGGTAAACAGCGTCTGATATTTTATATTTTAACAGTTTTATTCAAATGTTACACTAATTAAGTTATATAGGGAAGAGAACATGCTTTTCGAGAGTCTTGTGTGCACGTTTAAAAAGTTAGTTAGCCATATTGCAACTAGCCAGCTTTTATTTTGGCCAAGTAGTAAAATTACCCTTACGAAAAAAACATGATTTTACTATCAAAAACCACAAATAAATAAATAAATAAATAAAACACATGGTCGATATAGTTAAATCATGGTATCCACAGATTAACCATGGTTTTGCTACTCACCATAGTTTAACCATGGTGTTTGTAGTAAAACTGTGGGTATACAAATGGTACGTTAATCATTACACTAAAAAAACTATGTTACTACACTTTTACTATAATAAAACCACAATGCATTATATATAGAAAAACTGTTGTTTCATCTCATAAATAATTATAACAATTATACGTATAAAACTTATACTTATTTAACTTTATAATGGTTTATAAGTCTTATATCGTGACATTATTTATTTAAAATATATACAGTATCTTACTATCTTATTGATATTACAATAAATATTGTTAAAATCAAAAGTGCCATATTACACATTCATCTAATCAGATATTTGATATGATGGTTGTTTAAGGAAAAATAATATTTTTATTTTCATTATTATTGTTGTAATTATGTATAGTGGTATTTGCCTGCTTTGAGTAAAGTAACAAAACAACAATGCCAAGATATGAGACTTGTATTATATCTAAGGGAAACATTCTATTGTAAGTTAAGTGGATGCATTATATTCATTGCGTATTATAAATCATAATTTTAAATGCTATAACCACAAATAAGTAGACATTATAACACATTACAACTGTTGTTATGATTACTCATGAGATGATATGACATATTACAAAGTTTTTTTTCTAATACATTATGCATTCATTATAATGCCATAAGAATTCTCTTATAATTTGTTTTAAATACGGGCTTCATAGGAAGTGTTACCGTTAAGTTTAATCGATAATGTACTTCTTCACTGATGTTATACAATATCCTTATACAAATGGAAAAAAAAATGTTTACAGCATCTAATGCTTTTATCTTGCAGTGAAACACATCTAAGAAGATGAATAAAATCAAGTGAGCCACAGAGATGGCATCGTCCAAGAGCACAGGCATGTATTTTTCTTTTTTCTGCATTGGTAAGAAAACTATTAACTCAAAGAAAGTATATGTAAACATTTAAACATCATATACTAATAATGAACAAGAGTGCAGATTAAGTAACAAATATATAAATGAAAACCACCCAAGATCAGTAAACGATCTTTAACTATTACTGTATTCATTTTATATTAAGGGAGTTCATCCAGAGCCAGTGAGTGAACTTTGTGTCCTGAAACCAGAATCAGTTGGGAAGAATGGAACCAAGTCTACCCAATTAAAAGGCTTACACAGGAAATTCACAACTCTGTTTGTGTGTGTGTGTGTGTGCGCACAGCTATAGCTTAATGTCTTCATGACTCATCATTTGTGTTCATTTCTTTAGGTCCCCTTCCAGATGCTGATGTCTTGGCTTCTGGTGCAAAACTACGTCAGATTAATCCCAAGCCTTTGCTGCCGCACAAACTTGAGGGCATGTCAAAAGTAGAGTTGTACCTCTTGGCAGTCCACTTTCATACCAGTGTCCCCGTATAGCTGCAGGTGTTCCTGATCTTAATTTCCCCCCACTACCTGTGCTTGGTTTTCAGTTTGGCTGTAATTTTAAATTTGGCCAGACGGACGAGTGCATGATCCATCTGAAACATTCGTTTGGACTAGTGGAGGTAAAAAGCACGTCTGCTGAAAACATTGCTCAGGTTCCATTTATGAAAATTCAAAGAGGACCAGCCAAACTTAAAGAGACCCATAAGTACTACTGGCAGGTACAAGGTCAGACTGCAGTGACTGGTCTACACTGGTGTGACTTTGTGACTGACACACAATCAGATTTCATAATACAGATGATCTGGCGAGATGATGCCTTCATAACATCAATGAAAGTACTGTTATAACGTTTATCTGGATGTGTATCTTTCAGTGGTATGAATGGACAGATTCTGTTCATATTATAGTATGAACCTAAGATTTATTTTTACATTCATAGTAAATATATACTTTATGTAGTATGTATCATATTTTGTAGTAGATCTTTGATAACATATTAGATACATCACAAATTATAACAATAAATATATTGTACTTGCTATTAATTAGATAAATGTACATACCAAGGTGAATACTTTTTGAATTAAATCTTCTGTAATGTATATGATATGCATATTCTTTTACTACTTGCGTATATTTACATTTGATACATTGTGTGATATAACAAAGAAGATTTTTTTTCATGAGTTATTATAAAGATACTTTTCATTGTCAACTATTTCATTGTGTCTGTCAAATTATTTTCAGGGACATTTTATTTAAATAATTTCATTATACAAAATATGCAATTTTACATTACAATAAAAAAAGGAAAAACACATTTAATGATGGTAGGTATGCATTGCAACTAACTGAAAAGGTAAAAAAATGTAATAAATAAAAAACTACTATCAAATGTTAACACTGTAACACTACTATTGTAATAATATACATTCACTGCTCAAGAAACATTGGTCCCTGATAATAAACCCTAAAACAGCAATTATGCGAGATCTGATTAATTCTTCCTGACAAGGTGAGTGGCACAACAGAATCCCAGATGTGTATTTCCTTGACCCTTCGAATCACTCTTTCCACCAGAAGTCTGAGGCGTGCAGTGGCCTGTGTTTTTTCACAGTCCTGTTTGCTGAACTGCTTGGCACATTTGAAAGGTGGAATGATCCGTCTAGCACCAACACTGGAGAGCATATATTCAATAGTGAACCCCTTGTCTGCCATAACCACATCTCCACTGCACCACACAGAGCTACCCCAACCAGACCTTTGAATGTGGTAGTGCACTTATAACTTCAGAGTGGAGTTTCAGTGATGTAGGGCTTTCACAGCAGATTTCTGTACAGTCCAGGATGACATGCAGGTTTTGATTGAACGAACAGTAATTCTCTGGCATGGAGGAGCTTATTTGTTGCCTGGAAATCTAAATGGGTAGTGAATCCAGGTATTCGTCCTGCTCAGCATAGCCACGCTTACCCAGAAAATGTCAGCGATAACTTGATTGACTGAAACAAACAAATATATATTTAATTATAAGACAGAACCATTGTATTTACAAAATCATTTAATTCAACAACTGGTGTTAGACTCATACAGGTATGTTACAATTAGACCAAGATTTCAATCTAATAACTTGAAAGAATTTGCTTTACCAAGACGTAAAGTGACCATGGTTTTATTATAGTAAAAGTGTAGTAACATGTTTTTTTAGTGTAATGATTAACGTACCATTTGTATAACCACAGTTTTACCACAAACACCATGGTTAAACTATGGTTAGTAGCAAAACCATGGTTAATCTGTGGATACCATGATTTAATTTTGTGTGTGTGTGTGTTTTTTTTTTATATAGTAAAACCATGTTTTTTCGTAAGGGTAATTTTACTACTTGGCCAAAATAAAAGCTGGCTAGTTGCAATATGGCTAACTAACTTTTTAAACGTGCACACAAGACTCTCGAAAAGCATGTTCTCTTCCCTATATAACTTAATTAGTGTAACATTTGAATAAAACTGTTAAAATATAAAATATCAGACGCTGCTTACCTCCTTTTGCCATCAATCAACCATTACCACTTCCTGTGAACGGCGTGCGTGTGACGTCACATGGGGCGGGGCAACGCGATTCTCCACCTGAGTCCTTTTCGTTTGATGACTTTTTGTCTGAGTCCTTTTCGTCTGATGACTTTTTGTCTGAGTCCGTTTCGTTTTATGACACTTTGTCCGAGTCCGTTTTGTCTGATGACTTTTTTTCTGAGTCTGTTTCATCTGATGCCTAACGTTAATTGTATGAGACCTGACACCTGACGTCGTTTTCCTAAGACCTGAAGCTTTTCAGTCAGAGACGCGATGCCGTTTTGTCCGAGGACTGAAGCCTTTTAGTCTGAGGCATGACGCCTTTTCATTTGATGACTGAGGTCTGAGGAAGTCCTAAAATGTACACCGTACCCCTGCTATAAATTCATGTTTATTGTCTCCAACAGCGCCTGAAGCCCATTTAGCAACTTGTTAGCAACATGCTTTTTTAAGAAACGTAACACCTTAAAACAAATCATGAGTGTGGTTTAACTGGTGTGCTTTTGTCGTAGAATAAAACGTGAAAGTATCTTGAGCTTGTGTTAATCACTGACCTTATTTAAGGGATTTAACCAAGCTCCCATTCATAAAAGCCATTGACTCGTGGATGATTGAACTGGAAGTGCTAAAATGTAACTCACTTCTGGGTTTTGCCTACAGAGTGACATCATATTTCCACCTCTCTATTCAGTCAGGATTGAAGTGTTGTTAATCTGAGTAATTCAGACACTTTGAGGGCTGTCAGTGGGACATTTTATCATCTTTATAGCTGGGGTAGAGACCCCGAACAGAATAGCTTTTTTTAGCTACCCACACGTCAATTACAAGTTATGATCCTATACTTGTGTATAGTTTTGATCAATATGTGAATCTGTTGTGGTCTCATTGGCACAAATTAATTTAGATGAGATTATATCAGATTAGACAGAACTGTGTTGATCCCAGATTGTTTCCACTCTTTTATGTTACGCACTTCTGAAGCTTTGTTTGGTCACATGCTTTTACAAACCATCCTCTGCTCCACATTGTTTGTCAGATACGGGGGAGAAACCAAGTCTGACCACCAGATGTCGATAATGTGCACTGTATCGAAAGTTTTGAGTAATCAACCGTTTTTCAGCATAATTTCATGAAAGCCTCAAATGCTTCAGAAACCCTTGGTTTTCCATCACTAGTGTTATAGGGTTAACGCATTACTAGTAACACGAGTTATGTAATCAGATTACTTTTTTCAAGTAACTAGTAAAGTAACACATTACTTTTTAATTTACAAGAAAATATCTGAGTTACTTTTTCAAAAAAGTAATGCCAGTTACTTTGTTTTTCCATTTATTGACTGACAAGTCTCCTGTCCACATATTGGGATAAATCGGAAGTACAGAGGCGTTGTGTGTGTGTGTGTGTGTGAACATGATGTTACTGTAATTCTGTCACGGGGTGCGTACTGGACAGAGGACTCAGATGCAGAGTTAGAAAAGGAGAATCTTTATTCTCGCCACAAAACACAAAATAACATAAACAATAACGAAAAGCTCTGGCGCACACAGATCTCCGAGCTGGCCGGCACACTGCGGTCCAGTCGCGCTGCCAGATCTCCGAATTACGAATCCTTTGGCACAAGAACAGAAGGTGAGACTGATACTGAGAAACAGTGCAAAACATGGGCAAAGACAAAACAATCTACTCACGACCACAGACAGAAAAGCAGAGACATATAAAGGGAGTGGGGGAATGAGCGACAGGTGGGGAGAATCAGCTCGTGATCTGCACAACCCTGCCATGATTAGCGCTGATTGCCCAGACCACGAGCTACTGAACAGACAGGACAACACAGACCACAGGGGAAGCTGAGACGGCACCCTGCACCGTGACAGTACCCCCCACCTCAAGGACGCCTCCTAGCGTCCCCGGAGGACTCACCATGACGCTGATGAAATTTATCAATGAGAGCGCGATCCAGAATATCGCGAGCCTGAACCCAGCATCTCTCCTCCGGACCATAACCCTCCCAGTCTACCAGATATTGATGACCCCTACGCCGAACATCAATGAGCCGCCGTACAGTATAGGCAGGCGACCCCTCGATGAGCCTAGGAGGCGGAGGGGCAGATGTCAGGGGCTGAAGGGGGGAGCGAAAGGCGGGTTTAATCTTAGAAACGTGGAAAACCGGGTGGATCCTTCTAAACTGAGGGGGTAATTTGAGCCGAACTGACACCGGACTAAGCACCTGGGCTATGATAAACGGTCCAACAAATTTGGGTCCCAGTTTACGTGAGGGCAGTCTGAAGTGAATGTCCTTAGTAGACAACCAGACTCTCTGACCACACACGTAAAGTGGGGGCTTAGTACGGTGACGGTCCGCCGATGCCTTGTTCCTCTCGCCAGTCCGAGTGAGGGCTTCTCTGGCGATCCTCCAAGTACGGAGGCATCTCTGAATAAACGCATGCGCGGAGGGAACAACGGGATCGGATTCTTGAGAGGGGAATAGAGGTGGCTGGTAGCCTAAACAGCACTGGAAGGGAGACAAACCCGTAGATGAGACCGGGAGGGAGTTATGCGCATACTCTACCATGGTCAACCTGGAACTCCAAGATGACGGTTCAGCAGATGCCACACAGCGCAGGACTCTCTCCAAATCTTGGTTTGCATGCTCGGCCTGACCATTAGTCTGCTGGTGATAACCGGAAGATAGGCTCGCAGTCGCCCCCAGCTGTCGACAGAACTCTGTCCAAAACCTAGACACAAACTGGGGACCTCTGTCAGAAACCACGTTCACCGGGAGGCCATGAATACGGAAAACGTGATCTAAGACCGTAGACGCTGTCTCCCTCGCTGACGGCAATTTGGGCAGGGGAATAAAATGGACTGCCTTTGAGAACCTGTCCACCACAGTGAGAACCACCGTCTTGCCCCTAGATGGAGGCAAGCCAGTCACAAAGTCCATTGCTATGTGTGACCAGGGCCGCGAAGGGATCGACAACGGCTGAAGTAGCCCTGCAGGGGGTCGATTGGATCCCTTACCCGAAGCGCAAATCGGACAGGCCGACACAAACCGTCGAGCATCCTGAGCCACGGACGGCCACCAAAACCGCTGCTTGATTAACCTACAAGTACGAGTCGCTCCAGGGTGGCAAGCTAGACTAGAAGAGTGGCCCCACTGAAGTACGCTAGTTCGGACTGACTCAGGTACAAAGAGCAGACCCTCTGGGCATCCAGTGGGAACAGAAGCATGGCGTTGTGCTGCGCGGACCTTGGACTCCACCCCCCAGGTGACCGCAGCCACAACCCGTTCGGGATGCAAAATGGCCACCGGGAGGGTGGGACTAGCCTCAGCCTCAAAAACCGTGACAGCGCGTCAGGTTTACCATTCTTAGAGCCTGGGCGATAAAAAAAAATTATGCCCAGCGAGCCTGCATAGAATTTATTCTCCTGGCGGTGCGAATGTACTCAAGATTCTTATGATCAGTCCAAACGATAAACGGAAATCGCGCTCCCTCTAACCAGTGACGCCACTCCTCCAGGGCCAGCTTGACAGCTAGTAACTCCCTATTCCCAATGTCATAGTTCCGTTCCGCGGGGGTTAAACGATGAGAAAAAAAGGCGCAGGGATGTATTCTCTCATCCGAAGTTGATCTTTGAGACAAAACTGCCCCCACCCCCACCTCCGACGCATCCACCTCCACAATGAACTGAAGAGATGGGTCAGGGGTCGTTAAAATGGGGGCCGAAACAAATCGACACTTAAGGTTCTCAAACGCAGCTTGGGCCTGCGACGACCAACAGAATCGTCTCTTTGTGGAGGTGAGATCAGTCAGAGGAAGGGCAATTTGGCTAAAATTCCGAATGAACCGCCTGTAAAAATTGGCAAACCCCAGAATGCGCTGGACCACTCTACGACAATCTGGGGTGGGCCAATCAGCAACTGCCTTTACCTTGGCGAGATCCATTCGGATACCTTCAGGCGAGAGAATAAAACCCAGGAACAGAACCGACTGTGCGTGAAACTCACACTTCTCCAACTTAACGAATAAATGATTCTCCAGCAGCCGCTGGAGCACTCGCCTGACGTGCTGGACATGATCGTGCTCATTCTGGGAAAAAATAAGGATGTCGTCGATATAAACAAAAACAAACCGATCGACCATGTCTCGGAGCACGTCGTTGACGAGTGCCTGAAAGACTGCCGGGGAGTTGGAAAGCCCAAACGGCATAACTAAGTACTCAAATGCCCTGTATGGGTGTTAAAGGCGGTCTTCCATTCGTCTCCCTCCCTAATCCGAACCAAGTGATAAGCACTGCGTAGGTCCAGCTTTGTAAAGATGGTTGCCCCCTGAAGGAGCTCGAAGGCCGATGACATCAACGGCAAAGGATAATGATTCTTTACCGTGATGTCATTGAACCCCCGATAGTCAATACAGGGGCACAGCGAACCATCCTTCTTCTCCACGAAGAAGAACCCCACCCCGGCTGGAGAGGATGAGGGAGGGATAATGCCTGCTACCAGAGAATCATGTATATACCTCTCCATGGCCTCCCGCTCCGGACCTGACAGAGAGTAAAGGCGCCCCCTAGGTGGAGAAGTGCCAGGAAGCAGGTCAATCACACAGTCGTACGGGCGGTGTGGAGACAGAGATGAAGCTCGGGACCTACTGAAAATCGCTATCAAATTATGGTAAGCCTCCGGTGCATCCACCAAGTTAGTCAGCTCCTCCTGCAACACAGAATGAGACGAGACAGGGGGAAAAGCAGCACCCAAACACTGAGCTAAACAAAAAGGGCTCCAAGCCAAAATAGAACTACGGCCCCAACAATATGAGGGTTATGTTTAACCAACCAGGTGTGACCCAACACCACTGGAGCGGTGGGCGAGTGAATGAGGTGAAATCTAATCTCCTCAGCATGATTACCCAACAAAGTTAATGTGACAAACTGAGTGGTGTGAGTGATATTAGTGAAATGGGTGCCACAAAGTGTCCTGGCAGAAATTGGTTCGGACAGTGCAACAGCCAAAATCCCCAGACGAGCTGCCAGTCTGGAATCCATGAAGTCGCCCTCCGCTCCAGAGTCAATCAGTGCTGAAACCTGGAAAACAGCTCCCCCAAACTATACTGAAGCTTGGAACTCTGAAAGGCCACAAGGTGGCAGTCGAGTTGTAGTGACGCTCACCATGCACTCTCCCTTGCGTGAAAAGCGTCGCCCTGCCACAGGGCACGCCACTACCACGTGACCCGCCTCACCGCAGTACAGACAGATGCTCTCCTATTGTCAGCCGTGCTCTCCCAATCTGCATGGGCTCCTCCTCCGGGAGGATGCGGCGTTGAGACATCGTGTCACAAGCTGCAGCATACGGAACCCCAGTGACGTGTTCATGGGGAATCCCCTCTCTACGGTGCAGAGAACGGAGAGTAATCCGGTCATTGACCCGAATGGCGAGATCGATAAGCCCATCCAAGCCAGGGGGCAGCTCTAGTGAATAGATCTCTTCCTTCACCTGCTCAGCCAGGCCGTGGAGGAAGTGATCCCAGAGAGCCTTCTCATTCCAGCCGCAGGATGCGGCGAGCGTGCGGAACTGAATAGAGTAACCGGACACCGACTGCTCTCTCTGCTGAAGCAGCGACAATGCTCGTGCTGCCTCAATACCGCATTCCGAGCGGTCAAACACCTTGTGCAGCTCCCTCGAGAAAGCCTCAAACGACGCACAACAGTCATGTTTGCTGTCCCACATAGCCGTTCCCCACTCTCTCGCTAGACCAACCAGGAGAGTGATGACGAACACCACCCGGGATTGCTCCGTGGGGAAACAGGAAGGCTGGAGAGTGAAAGTCGGCGAACACTGGGACAGAAATGATCGACATGAGTCGGGCTCACCCGAGTATGGAGCAGGTGGATTGAGTCGAGGTTCCGCGTGGCGAGGAGCAGGTGGGACAGACGGGGCATCCGGAACAGATGGGGCAGCTGAGGGGCTGGCCTGCAGCTGGTCAAGCCGTTCGGCTAGCCGGTTGAGCTGGAGAGCGATCTCCGAGTAGGCGCGACGAGAAGCTGCAATTTCCTCCTGCTGTCGACCCAGAAGAGAGCCCTGCTGCTGAAGAGCTCAGCGCAGCTCCGTTTCCTCTGCTGAATCCATCCTTGGTGAGTAGATTCTGTCACGGGGTGCATACTGGACAGAGGACTCAGATGCAGAGTTAGAAAAGGAGAATCTTTATTCTCGTCACAAAACACAAAATAACATAAACAATAAACGAAAAGCTCTGGCGCACACAGATCTCCGAGCTGGCCGGCACACTGCGGACCACTCGCGCTGCCGGATTTCCGAATTACGAATCCTTTGGCACAAGAACAGAAGGTGAGACTGATACTGAGAAACAGTGCAAAACATGGGCAAAGACAAAACAATCTACTCACGACCACATACAGAAAAGCAGAGACATATAAAGGGAGTGGGGGAATGAGCGACAGGTGGGGAGAATCAGCTCGTGATCTGCACAACCCTGCCATGATTAGCGCTGATTGCCCAGACCACGAGCTACTGAACAGACAGGACAACACAGACCACAGGGGAAGCTGAGACGGCACCCTGCACCGTGACAGTACCCCCCACCTCAAGGACGCCTCCTAGCGTCCCCGGAGGACTCACCATGACGCTGATGAAATTTATCAATGAGAGCGCGATCCAGAATATCGCGAGCCTGAACCCAGCATCTCTCCTCCGGACCATAACCCTCCCAGTCTACCAGATATTGATGACCCCTACGCCGAACATCAATGAGCCGCCGTACAGTATAGGCAGGCGACCCCTCGATGAGCCTAGGAGGCGGAGGGGCAGATGTCAGGGGCTGAAGGGGGGAGCGAAAGGCGGGTTTAATCTTAGAAACGTGGAAAACCGGGTGGATCCTTCTAAACTGAGGGGGTAATTTGAGCCGAACTGACACCGGACTAAGCACCTGGGCTATGATAAACGGTCCAACAAATTTGGGTCCCAGTTTACGTGAGGGCAGTCTGAAGTGAATGTCCTTAGTAGACAACCAGACTCTCTGACCACACACGTAAAGTGGGGGCTTAGTACGGTGACGGTCCGCCGATGCCTTGTTCCTCTCGCCAGTCCGAGTGAGGGCTTCTCTGGCGATCCTCCAAGTACGGAGGCATCTCTGAATAAACGCATGCGCGGAGGGAACAACGGGATCGGATTCTTGAGAGGGGAATAGAGGTGGCTGGTAGCCTAAACAGCACTGGAAGGGAGACAAACCCGTAGATGAGACCGGGAGGGAGTTATGCGCATACTCTACCATGGTCAACCTGGAACTCCAAGATGACGGTTCAGCAGATGCCACACAGCGCAGGACTCTCTCCAAATCTTGGTTTGCATGCTCGGCCTGACCATTAGTCTGCTGGTGATAACCGGAAGATAGGCTCGCAGTCGCCCCCAGCTGTCGACAGAACTCTGTCCAAAACCTAGACACAAACTGGGGACCTCTGTCAGAAACCACGTTCACCGGGAGGCCATGAATACGGAAAACGTGATCTAAGACCGTAGACGCTGTCTCCCTCGCTGACGGCAATTTGGGCAGGGGAATAAAATGGACTGCCTTTGAGAACCTGTCCACCACAGTGAGAACCACCGTCTTGCCCCTAGATGGAGGCAAGCCAGTCACAAAGTCCATTGCTATGTGTGACCAGGGCCGCGAAGGGATCGACAACGGCTGAAGTAGCCCTGCAGGGGGTCGATTGGATCCCTTACCCGAAGCGCAAATCGGACAGGCCGACACAAACCGTCGAGCATCCTGAGCCACGGACGGCCACCAAAACCGCTGCTTGATTAACCTACAAGTACGAGTCGCTCCAGGGTGGCAAGCTAGACTAGAAGAGTGGCCCCACTGAAGTACGCTAGTTCGGACTGACTCAGGTACAAAGAGCAGACCCTCTGGGCATCCAGTGGGAACAGAAGCATGGCGTTGTGCTGCGCGGACCTTGGACTCCACCCCCCAGGTGACCGCAGCCACAACCCGTTCGGGATGCAAAATGGCCACCGGGAGGGTGGGACTAGCCTCAGCCTCAAAAACCGTGACAGCGCGTCAGGTTTACCATTCTTAGAGCCTGGGCGATAAAAAAAAATTATGCCCAGCGAGCCTGCATAGAATTTATTCTCCTGGCGGTGCGAATGTACTCAAGATTCTTATGATCAGTCCAAACGATAAACGGAAATCGCGCTCCCTCTAACCAGTGACGCCACTCCTCCAGGGCCAGCTTGACAGCTAGTAACTCCCTATTCCCAATGTCATAGTTCCGTTCCGCGGGGGTTAAACGATGAGAAAAAAAGGCGCAGGGATGTATTCTCTCATCCGAAGTTGATCTTTGAGACAAAACTGCCCCCACCCCCACCTCCGACGCATCCACCTCCACAATGAACTGAAGAGATGGGTCAGGGGTCGTTAAAATGGGGGCCGAAACAAATCGACACTTAAGGTTCTCAAACGCAGCTTGGGCCTGCGACGACCAACAGAATCGTCTCTTTGTGGAGGTGAGATCAGTCAGAGGAAGGGCAATTTGGCTAAAATTCCGAATGAACCGCCTGTAAAAATTGGCAAACCCCAGAATGCGCTGGACCACTCTACGACAATCTGGGGTGGGCCAATCAGCAACTGCCTTTACCTTGGCGAGATCCATTCGGATACCTTCAGGCGAGAGAATAAAACCCAGGAACAGAACCGACTGTGCGTGAAACTCACACTTCTCCAACTTAACGAATAAATGATTCTCCAGCAGCCGCTGGAGCACTCGCCTGACGTGCTGGACATGATCGTGCTCATTCTGGGAAAAAATAAGGATGTCGTCGATATAAACAAAAACAAACCGATCGACCATGTCTCGGAGCACGTCGTTGACGAGTGCCTGAAAGACTGCCGGGGAGTTGGAAAGCCCAAACGGCATAACTAAGTACTCAAATGCCCTGTATGGGTGTTAAAGGCGGTCTTCCATTCGTCTCCCTCCCTAATCCGAACCAAGTGATAAGCACTGCGTAGGTCCAGCTTTGTAAAGATGGTTGCCCCCTGAAGGAGCTCGAAGGCCGATGACATCAACGGCAAAGGATAATGATTCTTTACCGTGATGTCATTGAACCCCCGATAGTCAATACAGGGGCACAGCGAACCATCCTTCTTCTCCACGAAGAAGAACCCCACCCCGGCTGGAGAGGATGAGGGAGGGATAATGCCTGCTACCAGAGAATCATGTATATACCTCTCCATGGCCTCCCGCTCCGGACCTGACAGAGAGTAAAGGCTCCCCCTAGGTGGAGAAGTGCCAGGAAGCAGGTCAATCACACAGTCGTACGGGCGGTGTGGAGACAGAGATGAAGCTCGGGACCTACTGAAAATCGCTATCAAATTATGGTAAGCCTCCGGTGCATCCACCAAGTTAGTCAGCTCCTCCTGCAACACAGAATGAGACGAGACAGGGGGAAAAGCAGCACCCAAACACTGAGCTAAACAAAAAGGGCTCCAAGCCAAAATAGAACTACGGCCCCAACAATATGAGGGTTATGTTTAACCAACCAGGTGTGACCCAACACCACTGGAGCGGTGGGCGAGTGAATGAGGTGAAATCTAATCTCCTCAGCATGATTACCCAACAAAGTTAATGTGACAAACTGAGTGGTGTGAGTGATATTAGTGAAATGGGTGCCACAAAGTGTCCTGGCAGAAATTGGTTCGGACAGTGCAACAGCCAAAATCCCCAGACGAGCTGCCAGTCTGGAATCCATGAAGTCGCCCTCCGCTCCAGAGTCAATCAGTGCTGAAACCTGGAAAACAGCTCCCCCAAACTATACTGAAGCTTGGAACTCTGAAAGGCCACAAGGTGGCAGTCGAGTTGTAGTGACGCTCACCATGCACTCTCCCTTGCGTGAAAAGCGTCGCCCTGCCACAGGGCACGCCACTACCACGTGACCCGCCTCACCGCAGTACAGACAGATGCTCTCCTATTGTCAGCCGTGCTCTCCCAATCTGCATGGGCTCCTCCTCCGGGAGGATGCGGCGTTGAGACATCGTGTCACAAGCTGCAGCATACGGAACCCCAGTGACGTGTTCATGGGGAATCCCCTCTCTACGGTGCAGAGAACGGAGAGTAATCCGGTCATTGACCCGAATGGCGAGATCGATAAGCCCATCCAAGCCAGGGGGCAGCTCTAGTGAATAGATCTCTTCCTTCACCTGCTCAGCCAGGCCGTGGAGGAAGTGATCCCAGAGAGCCTTCTCATTCCAGCCGCAGGATGCGGCGAGCGTGCGGAACTGAATAGAGTAACCGGACACCGACTGCTCTCTCTGCTGAAGCAGCGACAATGCTCGTGCTGCCTCAATACCGCATTCCGAGCGGTCAAACACCTTGTGCAGCTCCCTCGAGAAAGCCTCAAACGACGCACAACAGTCATGTTTGCTGTCCCACATAGCCGTTCCCCACTCTCTCGCTAGACCAACCAGGAGAGTGATGACGAACACCACCCGGGATTGCTCCGTGGGGAAACAGGAAGGCTGGAGAGTGAAAGTCGGCGAACACTGGGACAGAAATGATCGACATGAGTCGGGCTCACCCGAGTATGGAGCAGGTGGATTGAGTCGAGGTTCCGCGTGGCGAGGAGCAGGTGGGACAGACGGGGCATCCGGAACAGATGGGGCAGCTGAGGGGCTGGCCTGCAGCTGGTCAAGCCGTTCGGCTAGCCGGTTGAGCTGGAGAGCGATCTCCGAGTAGGCGCGACGAGAAGCTGCAATTTCCTCCTGCTGTCGACCCAGAAGAGAGCCCTGCTGCTGAAGAGCTCAGCGCAGCTCCGTTTCCTCTGCTGAATCCATCCTTGGTGAGTAGATTCTGTCACGGGGTGCATACTGGACAGAGGACTCAGATGCAGAGTTAGAAAAGGAGAATCTTTATTCTCGTCACAAAACACAAAATAACATAAACAATAAACGAAAAGCTCTGGCGCACACAGATCTCCGAGCTGGCCGGCACACTGCGGACCACTCGCGCTGCCGGATTTCCGAATTACGAATCCTTTGGCACAAGAACAGAAGGTGAGACTGATACTGAGAAACAGTGCAAAACATGGGCAAAGACAAAACAATCTACTCACGACCACATACAGAAAAGCAGAGACATATAAAGGGAGTGGGGGAATGAGCGACAGGTGGGGAGAATCAGCTCGTGATCTGCACAACCCTGCCATGATTAGCGCTGATTGCCCAGACCACGAGCTACTGAACAGACAGGACAACACAGACCACAGGGGAAGCTCTTTTTTAGTATTTAGTATTTTTAGTATTCATCAAAATAAATTAAAACAGTGAAATCCAAACTCAGAATATGATGGAAACCTGCAATAATTAAACATGTTAAATAACACAAATGTATCTAATCCTATTTTATTAACTAGTGTCTTTGTTGTTGACCTTTGATGATCCAGTTCAACCATACTAATAACCAAAAGTGTCTTTAGATAAACTAACATTTGTGTTTCATTGTTTTTTATTGCTGAAGAGTGTTGAACCTTCCTCTCCTGCGTTCTACTGTACAGACGTGAATTTACTTGTCCCTTTAACAATCAAGCCCTGCTCATGTTAAAAAAGTAACAAGAAAATAATGCAAAATTAATGTAACGCATTACTTTCTATACAAAGTAACGTAATTAGTTACTTTTTTAGGGAGTAACTCAATATTGTAATGGGTTACTTTTAAAAGTAACTTTCCCCAACACTGCCCATCACTACAAAAAACCCTTTGTTACCCCAAACTACATGTTACAATAATCAGAATTCAGCTAATTATTCCTTTGTTACTCTTTGAAGCATGAACTTCCCCTTTAAAAACACAACACACTGTCCTCTTTGCTCCTATTGGACGCTGTTGGAAGTGAATTAATCAATTCAGCATTTCAACACTTCCATAAGGATGCATTAAAATCAACAAAACAGTTTAATAAAGATGTGTTTATCTTTTGAATAAGTTAATTTTACTACACCAATATATTTTTAATTTGCTGTTAAAGTTTTATATGGGAATATTAAACTACACAGAGCCTTTAACAATGCACTGGCAAAAAAAAAAAATAAAAAAATAAACGCACACATTTTGTTAGGGGTGCTCCGATTGATCGGCTACTGATCCCAGTCGGCCGACAATCGGTTTGGGATGATTGATCGGTGGTCTCTAAAAAGGCTGGTCTCATGAAGCGATCTCAAGCTGATGACGCTGTCGTGAGAGGTTTGGCTCGACATACAGCTGTACTCTCTCAGTCTCTGTCCAGCGCGGGTGAAATAATTCATGCTTTAGGTGAGATAAAATTCATAATTCTTCATTAAATAACTGATCATTTTAAGAAGATTTTGAGAGATTATTTTAGAAACAGTGTGAATGAATCTCTTTGTCTCTCAAAATGCAAATGGCTTCAAATCACATCACGTCTGGACTACAAAAGATCTGCACAGCCGACACAGGACTTTATTTATTTCTTTATTTATTTTTTATTAAATACAACAACGGAATACAACAAACTGGCATTAATTAGTAAACAAAAAGATTCTGGTATGGAAGGCTCAACACAACAGAACCATAATAAGCTCCAGAAAAAAAAAGAGAAAGAAAAAAATATAACATAAAATTTCTAGATACATAAATTATACAATAAAAATCAATTAAATAAATAATAAAACTAAATATATAATTACAGCAAATTATATTATACAAACAAATTAAATAATTTAACTGCTTTTGGATTTTTCATTTTACTAAGGGGATCTGAGAAGTATTTTAGATCAGTTTGAAAAACAATTAACAACGGAGAGAATTTAAAATATCTACATTTATGTATAAAGTATTTAGCTAATAAACAATATTAATCAACTCATATAAAACAGGGCACTCTTTGGTTATTCCGTACATTACATCTTGTAAGTTTAGAGTGAAACCATCAGTAACCACAGCCTTCTCTACCATCCAGTCCTGCAATGCTTTCCAAAAGAACTGAGACAAACTACATGTAAAAAAATATATGTTCTGTATCTTCAACTAAATATTTGCATAAATAACATGGCTCATTCTCAAAATTAAATTGAGTGTAGAAATTTTATCGATACACAGGAATTGTCACTTGAACTATCGATGCAGTGTCCCATCATCACTGAAGTTTATAAATTGCATTTTTTCTTTTAATTATTGTTTAAACCATTCAGCGTTCATGCGTTTTCCTGAAGACAGTGCACTCATGCACACTTGCAGCTCACACACGTAATAATGGCAGGTTCACATTAATCCGCGTATGTGTTGTGTATTTTATCGCACTCATGATAATGAATTAAAGCGTTCACACTGCACACATGGTTGCGGTCTGGCAGTGCGTTTAGCGTATTGTTTGCGTTAAATATGGACATTCATTGACACAAAAATCAAATTACACCATAAATGGATATCATTTAAGTCTACAGTGTTTCACAGCCAACACATAGGCTATGTTTTTTTGGTTAGGTTTAAAGGAAAAGAGCACATTTAAAATTCTTAATTACAGTTCTTTATGAACTGCAGGATTGCTTGTAATAAAGATTTAAATGCAAAAGTAAAGGCAGTAGAGCTGACTGTTTCTGTCAATGGTATGTTTTAATTTAGGATATTTTGTTTTAACAACTTAATATATAAATCAAAAAGTAAATGCTAAATTAAAAAGCATATATTAATTGATGAAAGATTGTATTACTGTACTGTGTAAAACAGAATCATAATGTTGAAAAAGCATTTGAATTAACAATATTTTGATTTGAACTCAGAATAATGTATAAATGTTGTGTTTGTGGTAAACAGCCGTGGATCAGGAGCAGAATCCTGTGTGAAAGCTGCTTCTGTATCACACATGAACCACATACACACTGTAAACAGAGTCTGTGTGAACCTCACATACAGCTCACACAATCAGGCTTGTGCTGTGTAACAATTACATGATTGTAAAAACAAAAGTACAGTGCATAATCAAACAATTAGGTTTGAAATTTAAAAAAGCCCCCTCAAAAAAAATAAAAAGAGAAAAAAAAATCCTCTCACATGGATGAGAATAAATGTCAAAAAAATCTTGACTGGATTATCACTATAAATAATTAAAAATGATAAAAACAAGGCTTTAAAAAGATCATTATCAGTGATTTGATCAGCAGATACTGCTTTCTGTGATCGGCCAACGGCCTCAAAAATCACTTCTACCTTTCGGACAATTTCACAACATGATTTATCGACTGCCACAAATACTGCCTAAAAATACTGCTTTTGTGCACTTTTACTGCACCAATATTTTACATTGGCCTTTGAGCTTTATTGCATGTGGGAAAAAAGACTTACCCTGCCAAAGCACTGACAGAATCTATTGAACTAGTGCTCTGTTGAACTTTACAAGCAACAATCAGAGGCAGTATTTGACAGATCTCTGATCCAGTGACATACAGGCATCGTCAGATTGACAGAACTGTAGTCTGATAATGTTGGGGATCCAGTGGAGGCATCAATCATATTTCAGGGTGGCCGGGGGACTCTTTATCACATCCCTGATAAAATGTAGCACCAGTTCATGCTCTGATTGCTGTTTTAGGAGACCGCCTAGCTTGTCTGTGCCTAGTACTGCAAATTAATGCCTTTTATAATGGAAAGTAACATGCTTGTTTTTAGAAGTTATTACAAATAATGAACATCAGGGGGAGATATAGCACTAGATAGGAGAGAGATCATAAGAGAATTAGCGAAAATTATGAAATGAAAACCTGATTGAGATAAACAAATAAAAGAACACAAATGAATATAGATTATATCATGATTTTGTCATATATCATGTTGGTGACGGTAATAAGAGAACAAACACAAATTGATTGTTTTCCATTGTTCAGTAAAGTGAACGATGTATGTATTTTAAGCTACAATAAACAGCCTTCAATAACCTGACTCATAGCTCATAGCTGAGTGCTGAACTTTTCACCATTAGTCTGTCACTTTGCAGTTCACAGGGATTTCAACCTTTTTTCTTTTCTTTTTTTTTTTTAATCGCTTGGACACCCTTACGAAAGGAAAATATATTTACCAATATATTTCTTAAAATATATTGTGATATATTGTAATATATTATTTTCCCTTTTTATTTTCTAATATTTTACATATTTGAATACATTTAATAATATATTGATGATACATATATTATATAATATATTGCAAAATATACAAATGATTGCCGCTTTCAATATATTGCAATATATTGGAAAAAATAAATATACATAAGAATATATGCCTAATATATTACATGATATTTTCCAAAATACTGCAATATATTTTTGTTTCATAAGGGCACATTTCTCAATACTTAACTTTTTAAGGTCTTCACACATTTCTCGTGGCCAAATTTCATCTTGGCAAAGCAGTTAATTTCACATTTAAAATGCACTAAAACTACCAAAACACCATACAGAACAACAGATGTTAACACTAGCAAAAGCTTTTAACAAACAAACACATTTTCTCTCTCATCAGTGACCTAAAACCACTCACAACAGATAGTGTTTGCTTTACAACGTCTTTACAAAACAAGAATGACATTTGTCATGACACAACCCAGTAAACATTCGGACGTCTTTTGACCGTTGAAAAGACGTCCGTCCGACCCGTCCCGGTTGAAAAATAGTTCCAAAATGAAAGTTGAACCGACGTCTTTGACGTCTTCTGGACGTGAACTGTACGTATTTTCTGCACGTCCCTGGACGTCTAAATGTGTCGTCTTCTGGACGTCGTTGTCTTCTGGATGTTTAAATGCGTTGCTGCATAGTTTAAGTGTATGTACTTATAAGCCTGCATATAAAATAATCACACACCCACTGTGTAACATTGTGAAAGGCAATCAATTATGTCTTGAGGTTTAACAAATCTTGACAAAAGTTCAAGATTGGTCCAGTCAGACCTGAACGTCCATAAAACATCTTAATCAAGTGCACATCACAAACAATAACACATTATTTGTGGACATATGCAAAAAAAGAGGCATGTTCTGATTTAGTACATTTTATTGTTTTTGAACAGTTTAGCATCTGTTAACCAAACTAAAATACCAATTACAAAATACTGAATTATTATATAAAGGGATAGTTTACCCAAAAATGAAAATTCTGTCATTTACTCACCCTCATGTTTCAAACCTGTATACCTTTCTGTGTTCTGACGATATTGTTTTCATGTTTGCTTTACTGGGACAGTGACAAATAAGAATCTTCAAGATGATAATCTATTTAAAAAATTTTTTTCAATGTAATCTTTGTATCTATTTTGGATTTCTGAAATAAGTTTACAGGCCTACCATTTTCATCAGAAATATGATTTAATTCGGGGCATCACTGAATAAAAAGTGCTGAAATACTCTATCTTAAAGTCAAAACTCAAAAATTTATATTTGCGCAGTGTTTGTTTATCAATGTTTTTAATATATAATAATATAAATCAATATTAATTGCATTTATTTTTAAATACTTTAATCATATAATATTAAGAATATTATTAATATTTGAACATGTGGCATAAACACCTTGCAGGATCCATTGTTGTCATGTGACAAGAAAATCATAAAACATAAGACTATCATCATAAAATATGTTTGAAATCATTGATATTTATATCAATATTTATATCAATGTATTAAACTGTATAGAACCAACATGAATTCAAATATTACATTTCTGAGAATGCGTTTATGTGTTTTCTACTAAAATGTTAAAATATGGTTTCTTTTTATTATGTCTTTATTAATCTTGTGATTGACTTACACAGTTGTCGAATAAACAAAGATATTTGAAAGAATGTTTGTAACCAAGCAGATCTCACAATCCATTAACTGCCACTGTAGGAAAAAATGATGAGGGTGAGAAAATTATGACTATTTGAACTATCCCACAGAGCCTAACACTGTAGGAAAAAATGATTATGATCGTAACATGAGGGTGAGAAAATTATGACTATTTGAACTATCCCACAGAGCCTAACACACTTTTTGTATTCTCTTCCCTACAGTTGTTTGGCTCATTTCTTGTAACCTCCAGCCCCATCTCTTCCTGGAGCGAGTTTCAGGTGTTCTGCCATCGCTGCATCCCATTCAGAGTCTCCACCTCTTCACAGCATCTGAGGGAAGAGAATACATTTCTTTTTAAAATAAATAAAATAAAAAATTTGATATAAATGACATGCACTTATTTTCAAAATATCTTTATGGTCTACAGCTAAAAAAAAAAAAACCTTGGACCAAGATGAATGAATCATGAATTAAACATTAGAAAAAAAAGGTAATCAACAAGCATTAGATTTTATTTTTATTTTACAAAAGGTGTTATGCTTTAATGTGATGCCCCTGAGAAACACTCACAGTGTAACTGTGAGAAAGTGAACAGGACATTTCTGATAAGACAGGAGGGCTGTGATGTCCCCTGAATAATTAATTAAAGCGTACCAATAAAAATTACATCAATATAAGTAACTTTTAGCCTTCTCACGTTAGCTAATTTTAGCCATACTCAGTGAATTTCAGTTGACAATGTAGGTATCATTTCTCTCGGTTCCTTTGTGTCAAACAAGTAAAACTCAAGCACGTTAATCAAATAATACAAAATGTACTTACCCAACAGTAGATTTTATATAATTTATATCGATACATCTCCCTCCAAGAGTCCTCTCCTCGTGGTTACCTGCTCAATGTACCGGAACTTCCGGAAGAAAGCGAGATCTCGCGAGATAATCCTATCCTATCGCGGGATTTTGTAATATCACGAAATATCCAGGCGGCAAGGAAGTTGACCGGAAGTTGAAGTCGGCCGGGTGCCGCCATCTTGTAGCAGAACTTCACTTGCGTTAGCATCCCATTGACTCCCATTCATTTTGGCGTCACTTTGACAGCGAATAACTTTACATCTGAGGTGTTTAAAGACTCCGTTTGTCCATTATTTTTTTCTAAAGATACACGACAATGTATAAAGGGCTCCATTACCTTCTATGTTACATTATGGCCCCGTAGAAACAGTTTTTGTAAAAATAGGCTAACGATTGCATCATAACCACTCGACTCTCTGTCGCATTACCGTACAGACAGGAGGAGAAGCTCGCAGGCAATTAACTTAATATGGCCTACTGGCGTTACATTTTAAAATACTATACAAAATAATTAGTCAGAATACGTACTCCTGCTCACTCACGCCAAAGAACTCCCCGCTCAAGCTCGCCGTCTCTGCAAGATTAACGATGGCAGTTTTCACGCACAGCTACTAGAAGATGTACATCTGTCAGACAGGTTCCTGACGTCGTCAAGCTTAGTTTGAGTCTGCGCGTCAGAAACGGAAGTGCTAAAAAACGCTAAAAATGGCCTTCACTTGTCTCAATTGAGTTCCAATGGGGTCGCTGTGTCCATTTATTTTACTGTCTATGGAAATATATTAGTATGTTTTGTGTCTACATCTTGGCAGCACCATTTTGGCAATTACATCCAACTCAGACCGAAATTGTGACCGGTTATATATCTGTTTTACATATGCATAGATTCCATCAAAATAATAACAACAAATACATAAAACAGGTTGAAATAATGACTAAATTGCAGCATGTCTTTGCAATCACCTAAGCACACTGGGCACTTTTGTGATTATAATTTTTTTAAACAAGATAAAGTGAATACAGGGAGTGCAGAATTATTAGGCAAGTTGTATTATTGAGGAATAATTTTATTATTGAACAACAACCATGTTCTCAATGATTCCAAAAACTCATTAATATCAAAGCTGAATATTTTTGGAAGTAGTTTTTAGTTTGTTTTTAGTTGTAGCTATTTTAGGAGGATATCTGTGTGTGCAGGTGACTATTACTGTGCATAATTATTAGGCAACTTAACAAAAAACAAATATATACCCATTTCAATTATTTATTTTCAGCAGTGAAACCAATATAACATCTCAACATTCACAAATATACATTTCTGACATTCAAAAACAAAACAAAAACAAATCAGTGACCAATATAGCCACCTTTCTTTGCAAGGACACTCAAAAGCCTGCCATCCATGGATTCTGTCAGTGTTTTGATCTGTTCACCATCAACATTGCGTGCAGCAGCAACCACAGCCTCCCAGACACTGTTCAGAGAGGTGTACTGTTTTCCCTCCTTGTAAATCTCACATTTCATGATGGACCACAGGTTCTCTATGGGGTTCAGATCAGGTGAACAAGGAGGCCAAGTCATTAGTTTTTCTTCTTTTAGACCCTTTCTTGCCAGCCACGCTGTGGAGTACTTGGATGCGTGTGATGGAGCATTGTCCTGCATGAAAATCATGTTTTTCTTGAAGGATGCAGACTTCTTCCTGTACCACTGCTTGAAGGTGTCTTCCAGAAACTGGCAGTAGGACTGGGAGTTGAGCTTCACTCCATCCTCAACCCGAAAAGGCCCCACAAGCTCATCTTTGATGATAGCAGCCCAAACCAGTACTCCACCTCCACCTTGCTGGCATCTGAGTTGGACTGGAGCTCTCTGCCCTTTACCGATCCAGCCACGGGCCCTTCCATCTGGCCCATCAAGACTCACTCTCATTTCATCAGTCCATAAAACCTTATATTATAGCCTTAGATATTTCTTTGCCCAGTCTTGACGTTTCAGCATGTGTGTCTTGTTCAGTGGTGGTCGTTTTTCAGCCTTTCTTACCTTGGCCATGTCTCTGAGTATTGCACACCATGTGCTTTTGGGCACTCCAGTGATGTTGCAGCTCTGAAATATATCAAAACTGGTGGCAAGTGGCATCTTGGCAGCTGTACGCTTGACTTTTCTCAGTTCACGGGCAGTTATTTTGCGCCTTGGTTTTTCCACACGCTTCTTGCGACCCTGTTGGCTATTTTGAATGAAACGCTTGATTGTTCGATGATCACACTTCAGAAGCTTGGCAATTTTAAGAGTGCTGCATCCCTCTGCAAGATATCTCACTATTTTTGACTTTTCGGAGCCTGTCAAGTCCTTCTTTTGACCCATTTGGCAAAGGAAAGGAAGTTGCCTAATAATTATGCACACCTGATATAGGGTGTTGATGTCATTAAACCACAACCCTTCTCATTACTGAGATGCACATCACCTAATATGCTTAATTGGTAGTAGGCTTTCGAGCCTATACAGCTTGGAGTAAGACAACATGCATAAAGAGGATGATGTTGTCAAAATACTCATTTGCCTAATAATTCTGCACACAGTGTATATTTACTTTGTATATTTTTTTTTCTTCCTGCTAGTCTTGCTTGGACATCTTTTCACAAACCATGACGAGACGTGTAAAAGACATCAGTGAACGTCTATTCACAACCTCTTTAAAACCTCTTAAAAACTACTTGGTGCACTTTAATTACTTATTGCAGTATTAATCAAGGTGTAAGCACAGCTTTTGCATATTCCACAAGGATTTCACAGAGGGTCACAACCGATTCCAAACCGATTCCAAACGCGGGTAAATATTGAACTACACGTAGCTAATAGTCAAAGAAACAATTATACATGAAACCCCATAGAACTATAAACGTGTACAAACATACAGTCTTGTTCAAAATAATAGCAGTACAATGTGATTAACCAGAATAATCAAGGTTTTTAGTATATTTTTTATTGCTACGTGGCAAACAAGTTACCAGTAGGTTCAGTAGATTGTCAGAAAACAAACAAGACCCAGCATTCATGATATGCACGCTCTTAAGGCTGTGCAATTGGGCAATTAGTTGAAAGGGGTGTGTTCAAAAAAATAGCAGTGTCTACCTTTGACTGTACAAACTCAAAACTATTTTGTACAAACATTTTTTTTTCTGGGATTTAGCAATCCTGTGAATCACTAAACTAATATTTAGTTGTATGACCACAGTTTTTTAAAACTGCTTGACATCTGTGTGGCATGGAGTCAACCAACTTGTGGCACCTCTCAGCTGTTATTCCACTCCATGATTCTTTAACAACATTCCACAATTCATTCACATTTCTTGGTTTTGCTTCAGAAACAGCATTTTTGATATCACCCCACAAGTTCTCAATTGGATTAAGGTCTGGAGATTGGGCTGGCCACTCCATAACATTAATTTTGTTGGTTTGGAACCAAGACTTTGCCCGTTTACTAGTGTGTTTTGGGTCATTGTCTTGTTGAAACAACCATTTCAAGGGCATGTCCTCTTCAGCATAGGGCAACATGACCTCTTCAAGTATTTTAACATATGCAAACTGATCCATGATCCCTGGTATGCGATAAATAGGCCCAACACCATAGTAGGAGAAACATGCCCATATCATGATGCTTGCACCTCCATGCTTCACTGTCTTCACTGTGTACTGTGGCTTGAATTCAGAGTTTGGGGGTCGTCTCACAAACTGCCTGTGGCCCTTGGACCCAAAAAGAACAATTTTACTCTCATCAGTCCACAAAACGTTCCTCCATTTCTCTTTAGGCCAGTTGATGTGTTCTTTGGCAAATTGTAACCTCTTCTGCACATGCCTTTTTTTTAACAGAGGGACTTTGCGGGGGATTCTTGAAAATAGATTAGCTTCACACAGACGTCTTCTAACTGTCACAGTACTTACAGGTAACTCCAGACTGTCTTTGATCATCCTGGAGGTGATCATTGGCTGAGCCTTTGCCATTCTGGTTATTCTTCTATCCATTTTGATGGTTGTCTTCCGTTTTCTTCCACGTCTCTCTGGTTTTGCTCTCCATTTTAAGGCATTGGAGATCATTTTAGCTGAACAGCCTATCATTTTTTGCACCTCTTTATAGGTTTTCCCCTCTCTAATCAACTTTTTAATCAAAGTACGCTGTTCTTCTGAACAATGTCTTGAACGACCCATTTTCCTCAGCTTTCAAATGCATGTTCAACAAGTGTTGGCTTCATCCTTAAATAGGGGCCACCTGATTCACACCTGTTTCTTCACAAAATTGATGACCTCAGTGATTGAATGCCACACTGCTATTTTTTTGAACACACCCCTTTCAACTAATTCAACTAATTGCCCAATTGCACAGCCTTAAGAGCGTGCATATCATGAATGCTGGGTCTCATTTGTTTTCTGAGAATCTACTGAACCTACTGGTAACTTGTTTGCCACGTAGCAATAAAAAAATATACGAAAAACCTTGATTATTCTGGTTAGTCACATTGTACTGCTATTATTTTGAACAATACTGTATCTGAATGCATTTTTAGGAAATGTTCTGTGTTACATATTTCTACCGATTTATGCCATCCTACCGTGACTATTTTTGGCCGGCCACACGACGTCGCCATCGGACCAATGTTTGCTGGGTACTGCTTATAATTCACTGCAGTCTGTTACTTGTTTAGTTGACAGTAAAATAAAGAAAAAAAAACTACATTGTCTTCTTTTGTAGAGATGTGTAGAGAATGAAACTGAAAGACAAACGCTTGTAAAGGTGTAACATCAATGAGTGATATCTAACTGTTCTGATACTATTTGATTTTTATTTTATGTTTTATTCATACAGTTTTTCTCAGTCACTTTGGTGCATTTCTCAAATCAGAAAATGAAATTCTCAAAACTACTTGTTCAACCTCCACATCATCTAGTAATTTATACACATCATAAAACCATTTTCTCATTCTTTTGAACAAGTTGCGATTGCTTTTGTACATTCATGCAATTGATTATGCACATTTATCTGCAGTTTCCTACATTATCAGTTGCTAATGTCATGTTGCTCAAAATGTATTATATAGTTTTCTGTGCAATAGTCTTACCCCTCAAAACATCTAGTCTTTAGTTCATCGTATAAGTCATTAAATGCAAAATGGTTAATGTAGTTGTCATAAACTGCCAAGCACACTTTTTATTTTTATTTTTACACATTATTATTAGACTTTTTGTGTCAATTTGGCAGGAATTGTGCAAGTGAATCTTTACTAATGAAGAGAATGTAGATGATAAACCAATGAAAAACCATTTCTCTGAAACAGCTCAAAGATTCATCCCATGGATCTTCAGTTGGAAAGCTTATACTGTATAGACAGAGGACAACACAAGAGTTACACATTCTGAAAATTGACTTATTTTCATCTTTGTGCCCATATTTCTTTTTCCTTTGCTTTATCACAATGACATTGTAAAGTGTTTTTTTTTTTTTTGACCAGACCACTATTAAAAGTGTAACTGGGAATTCAATCCAGTCTCTTTCAGTCAATACCCCACATACAGTGATGTGTAAATGTGTACTTTTGAAATGGATATATGGCATACATAAGCATATGGCATACTGTTCAATACAGTAACTGCCATCCAAAATGTTGCTATAGTTTACATCAGATTATCCCTACAGAGTAAACTGTATTGACAACATGACTAAACAATTTGACTGTCTTATCCGTACACAATGACACAAGGACTTGTCATGTTCATTGACACAGATATTTACTTTTGAGAGATGAACTAAGGATTTTGAGCAAGAGACTGACTTTTCAGGTATTCCATTGTGTATTGCCATTTGTACGAGTTGTTTTGAAAAATGCACTTAATGTTTTGCAAATCTCAAGGATGATTCGAGAAATGTACCAAAGCGACTGAGAAAAACGGTAAAACTGTAATTTCCATGGTCTGACTGGAAAACCAGGACTGACACTCACCCAAAAGAGTATCCAAAACAGGAAAGTACAGCTTTTGGGCCCATTTCTCTTGCATGCTTTGTGTGATATCTGTTTGGGAACCTGTGACAACGTAGCAATCCTCGCTTAAGTGTGTGATCGCGTTCATCTAAACGCGGGATAAAGATCATTCTGGATGATAGTTTTCACTCAAAAGCTCAATCTGTTTAAGTCCACATGATATTAAACTACTAGAAACACATCTTATGTAGTTCTGACTGCAAATGTTCATTAGACACTGATATATTGACTAGTATTGTTGTATTCAGTTCATTATTAAACTCTACATTCAGATTTGCTGCTGCATAGACACACTTTACCACCTGTATTTCATCTTGATCTTCCTCTCAGTAATATTTCTGTTTATTCTCATGTGTTTCCAGCTCCTCTGTCCATTCTCACTATTGTCAGAGACTCTGAACAATCATGGAGCTGGAAATGTGTTCATCCTGCTGTGTTCAGTGATGAATGTGACAGAGACGACTCTGCTGGTACGAAGGAAAGAGTTGAATCTCATCCGTCAGTGTCTCTGATCTCAACAACAGCTTCTCTCGTCCTCTGGAGGTGAATTATCAGGATATTGCACAACAGAGCCACGTGTTTAGATAGCCATGTAAAATTAATCTAAGTTCAACATTTTAAAAACATATCTCAAGAATTTATGGTGGGTTACAGTCATGTTTTCGTATGCTTTGAATAAACGTGTATTAGTAATATTTTGCTCGATGCGCCCTCTTGTGGCCTTAGAAGAAAAACAAAAAGCTTTTCTTCACCCTAACTGAAATTATGCATTTTAATGTCCAGGTGACAGTCTTGTTCAAGACGTGTTGTTTTGATTGAGTTGTTTGGAGCTTGTGGAGTTTCCACTGTCAAATACTGTACAATAAAGAGAAAGATAAAATACACTAAGATCTGCTTTAATACAAGATAATAAATGAAAGCATTGACTAAATAACTTACAGTAGTTTCTTCAGTTTACAGTGTGGATCCTCCAGTAGAGCAGAGAGCAGCTTCACCCCTGAGTCTCCTGGTGTATTAAGTCTCAGATCCAGTTCTGCCAGGTGTGAGGAGTTTGATCTCAGAGCGGAAATCAGAGCAGCACAGCCTTCCTCTCCAATACTGCAGTCATACAGCCTGCAGAGAGAGAAGAACATGAATGATCTCTGAGACTGTGTTTAAGTTTTAGTGTTGGAGTGTGTTTGTATGAGCTCTACTTTTTCTACACACCAGGATCACTGCTATAGAGATTATAATACAGCAGCTAAAACATCAATTTAAATGAACTCTACCCACATGATTCATGATTGTGATGCTGAGCTAGTTTATAATACTATATAGGTGATAATGTTAAAATAAGAGTAACTTTTAGTATAACTATGACATATATTTTACTTGCGGTTAAGTTCACTTAATTTGGATTGAGTTTAAATATTATTGTAGCTCTATGTTTAATCTGACTCTAATTTTCAAGTGATTATTAAATGTAGAATGTGTTTCTAATTAGTTACTAATCATAAATATTGGTTAAAATTAATTGAGGTATTTTATTATTCTGGACATCCTATTCATTTGTAAATTTTATGGGTCTTGTTTCTGATCTCAGTTCCTTCCAGCTATTTTTAACTGTACAAAACAGCTTGTTCTGCTGCTTGATATTACAGATATGTGTGTCTTACCATATTATTTTAATGTATTATCTTAATTATGAACACACTGGTTTGTAGTGCAAACAGTTTTACCGTTTACTGCGCTTTGTAATCTCATTATTTCCTTATTGCAGCTAATGAACTAGAAGTCTCACTCATCACTTACTTCTGCGTTGAAGGATAAGGTGAATACTTTCAATTATTGATTCATCAGGGACTCGTTGTCACATTTGAGACTCAAACCGACCGGAGGTCATGGATGTCACTTTTACAAACGCTCCGGTCTGAACTGAACAGATTCACTACAAGGTTAACTTATACCTTCATAAGAAGGTTAACTTATATCTAGGGCTGTGACGGTGGCTGATTTTTACCACCGCGGTAGTTATGGACCAACTACCGCCGGTGGCGCAGTGTTGATAAAAAATAAATAAATAAATAAATATATATATATATATATATATATATATATATATATGTATATATATATATATGTATATATATATATATATAGGTGTCAAAATGTGCTCATTAACGAAGACGATAATTTTTTTCCCCGTTTTTTTTTTTTGTATTTAACCTAGGGGCGTGGATGGCCACCCACTCACAACTGCTGCTTCTGTCACTTTTTCTCAAGACAAGAAGTGAATTTATTCAGTCGCAGAATGACTGAACAGGAGACGTTTCAGACACGCGCTCCTCTTCACTTTATTATCAGGTGCAAGTTAAGCGAGCGCGGAAACGGTCCTTTCTTTATGCATATACTTTCATATCAAACTGCGAAATAAACTATGTGCAAGCAGTGTTGTGGTCAGTTAATTCATGGAATTACCAAAAAAGGTGATTAAAGCTGACTTAAACTGTGCATGCATGTAATATATTTTATATATATTATATACAGGATATATTTATATATATGTATGCACATGTCTATGTAATCAGCCCAGCACTGTCTCACTCATCTAACACATCCTATTTAACTCGCCAGTTCGTGTTTATTTGAGAACTTCTGTCAGTGAACGCCGCCTGCAAAACACTAAAATAAATATCAAAGAAATAATTCAGTTAAAGAAAGAAGACGCCTAAATAAGAAAATTAAATACACCCTGACTAACGGACGCGAGCGCGCAGCGTGAAAAAATACTCATTATAGTCAGTGATGCTACACTGGATGCAGCACAATGACATGATAAATCCCCGTCCGGTCTGTGAGGTACAGAGTTCAAATGCCCTGTGTAGACACTAAACAGACTAAACCTGTTGCGTCGCGGTGGTGTTGCGTCCGGTTTACTTTTCCGCCACCAAGCGAGATCAATAACTCCTCATCTGCACGCGCTCTCTTTGAAATAGGAATTGTTGCCATATTTCTTGTTACCATTTTTATTTATCGCTGTCTTGTTTGTATTTGGCCAGTTTGGAGAAAGACTCACCAAACCTGACCAGCCAGCGTTTGCGATCACGAGAACTTGTGCAAACGCGGATGGGTGACATGAATGCAGATGGCTCAACACTAAATTAATGTGCTGAACGCATAAACTATTTTCCTGCGCTCAAATCTGCCAATCTAAAGGAAACGCTGTGTTTGAGTTAATTTGTTAATTACCATAGACTTAGAATTTGCAACTATTACAGTTATTACACTTACATACAACATTTTGTATTATGCTTGCCATAGAGGGTGTGACGTCACATGCACTACCGCCGGTGGCAGTAGACAACCGCGGTGGCAACTGACCACCGCGGTGACGCGGTTGTCACAGCAACCGTCACAGCCCTACTTATATCTTTAAATCGCTCGTCTACTGCTTGCTCAGAACAAAAAGTGTAGTTTGTTAGTCACTTCAGCACAACTTGCTAAGTCAGTGCTAGACAGAAATCAAAAGGTCTCTGATGATGTTCCTGCTGCTCCATTCAACCATGAGCCTTTAGTCTGTTCTGTCCTGGACACAGATTTGAGGAAACATCAGCCTCCACATGATCTACTAGTCATGATGAGTTCAGGAGAGATCAGAATAAAACAAATATAATGTTTTACTTATCAGGTAAGAATGTATCATGCTAACTACATAATTAAACAATAAGTATCCAATTCAGAGATAATAAATACATAACATCAGTTGCTCAAAGATGAATCTAAGAGTGAGAGCTGCAGACCTGACAGCAGAAAAAGTAGCATTTATTAATGCTGTTCCTCTTATATAAATACTCCTCAAACAGAGTAAAATTTTCAAGACTTGGTGCTACAGTATGTAGAAAAACACTACAGTGCTGGTTTTATACAAGGCTCCATCAAAATATTGCAATGAATACATGCAAATCTGTTATTTATGGATTAGAGAAAGATGGTCAATCTTGTAATTATTTATCTGTATGTTTAATTTAGTGTATTACAGTAAAAGTTTGGACACACCTCATTCAAAGAGTTTTCTTTATTTTCATGACTATGAAAATTGTAGAGTCACACTGAAGGCATC
>NW_020528717.1:215000-237500 GCF_003368295.1 Carassius auratus
AACCAACTGTTGTAATCTAGTACAGTCTAAAAATAAATGAAAAACAGTTTCTGGTATCCCACAGAAAGGACATCCCTCCCTCACCTGTGGATAAAGACGTGCTCTGTGTCTGTTTGTAGCTATTATACCATGCACTAACCTCCACAGTTCGTTTTTCAATAGGAGGTTTGTACAAGGTCCTCCAGCTGCCCTTGGGGGAAGCACCTACTCCAAACACCTCTTGCCATTTAGACTCTTTTAACCTCATAAGAGCCTGAAAATGCAGTGTCTTGACACACAATATGTACAATGATTTTTTATCCGTTTTACTGAAAAGTCCCAACTGAGGTGTCTTAAAAGTTAATAGTCCACCCTCAGTTTCTTCCCAGCTTCCAGTCTCAGCTGCAATGTTTACTTCTGGGAAATCACATATATTCAGTTCTCCATTATACGTTTCTAAGGAGAGTCTGTAACTCTGAGGCAAAAACTCAACTATCCGAGTCAAAATTCTCTTTGCCACTCTAATAGATCTTATGTCCATTTTTTCAGCCAAAATCTCAGCTGATATCCATTCACCTTCAGGTATTAAGTGTCCAATTTTAGTAATTTTTGCTGCCCACAGACTTTCCCTGAGTGATAGGTCTCTAAAAATGTCCAGATTCAATGCAGAGTTAAAAAGCAAAGGTTCTTCTATCTGCCACAAACTTTGTGCATTGCTTTACTCCCGAGAAAACTTAAAAAGTGTCCATGCTTTTAGGAGTGATCTGTAAAACGATGTTAATCCCGCAAGATCCAACATATTTATGTCCATCAGGAACAAATGGCGATCTAGTCCCATGATCCCTGCTTTCCTCAATAGGGTGCACGCTATCCCAGCCCAGCTCACGTCCTTCCCATAGAGGAGTCTCTGGGCCACTTGAAGCCTGAAAGTCTTTAGTCTGGATCTGATGTCCACTAGGCCTTGTCCTCCTTCCTGTCTGGGCAGAGACAACACTGGAGCCTTCAGCCAATGCTGTCCCGACCAGAAAAAATCCACCAGACATTTCTGAATTTGTCTCACAAGTTCTTCTGGAGGTTCAAGGATCACCATTCTGTGCCAAAGGGAAGAGGCTACAAGGTTGTTACATATCAGCACCCTTCCCCTGTAGGACAGCTGGGGCAGCAACCATTTCCAATGAGACAACCACGCACGTACTTTCTCCAACAGGCCCTCCCAATTTTGCTTTCTATATTCAATTGTCCCCAAAAAAACTCCCAAATATTTAAAACCTGCCCCCCCCCCCCATTGTAGACCACCAGGAAGTGGTGGACTATTTACAATTTGGCCACACCACACAGCATCGCTTTTACCCCAGTTAACTCTGGCAGATGATGCCTTCCCATAACATTCTAGAGCATGCTTTACCACATCAACATCTCTATCTCCCCTGATTAAAACTGTTATATCATCTGCATATGCAGATAATTTGACAGATTGCTGGGAGTTTTGAAAATTAATCTGTAACCCTGTTAAATCTTTCCTTAATTTACATAACAGTGGTTCTATAATTATACTATAAAGTTGGCCCGAAAGGGGACAGCCCTGTCTAATTCCCCTCTGTACTTTCACAGGGGTGCTTAGGCCACCAGCCATTTTTATCATACATGTGGCTTCAGTGTACAATAACCGTATCATTGAAATAAAATTATCACCAAAACCAAAGGCCTTTAAAGCATCAAAGAGAAAAACGTGATCCACCCGATCAAAAGCTTTCTCTTGGTCTAATGATAAAAATCCCATTTCAATCTTGTTATCAAAAGCATAGTCATACACGTCTCTCACTAAATGTAGATTATCTACAATAGATCTATATTTTATGCAGTAAGATTGATCTTCATTTATAATTTTATGCAGAACATTACTTACTCTTGTAGCCAAACATTTGGAAATGATTTTATAATCCGAACACAAAACTGCCATAGGCCTCCAGTTCTTTAAGAGTGTCAGATCTCCCTTCTTAGGGAGTAGTGTGAGTACTGCACGCTGAAAGCTCTTCGGAAGAATTCTTTCAGTGACACTTTTTTGCAGAACTTCAAAGTAATCTTGACCAATAACATGCCAGAAAGCCTTATAAAAATCAGCAGACAGTCCATCTATCCCAGGTGCACGTCCTACAGAGAGTCCCATAACAGCAGCCGTGACTTCTTCATAGGTGAGTTCGGTCTCTAAAAAAACTTTATGCTTCGGGGTTAAAACCGGAAGGTCAGAAAGCAGTTCTTTCCTACATTGTTCTTCTGATTCCTCAGAGGTGTATAAACTTGAATAGAAAGCCACAGCAATTTTTCGCATCTCTGTTTGATCAGAAATATCTTGACCATTACAGTCTTTTAAACAGTACATCAATTTTACTTGCCCTTTTTTACGCTCTAGATTAAAAAAAAAAGAAGTAGGAGCGTCCATATCTCTTATTGTAACAAAACGACTCCTTACAAGAGCACCCTTCACTCTTTCATTTAAAATTGAGCTCAACAGGTTATTCTTTTCAGTCCACATATATTTCAGGTTGACAGAGTCATCTATAATCATACTTTGCTCAACACCAATAATTTCTTTTTCAAGACATTCCAAAGACTTCTTTATACAACATGAAGAATATGATAAATATTGTTGACAAAAATTCCTTATTTGTACCTTCCCGATTTCCCACCATTGAATGCAATTTTCATAACAATTCTTCTCATTCTTCCAAGACTCCCAAAATGACTTAAAATTGTCCAAAAAAAAAGTATCCTCTAATAATTTATTATTAAAATGCCAATAATAACTTTTATGCCGCTTTTTTAATAAAGTACACTCAATAGTGACAAATTTATGATCAGACATTGAAGTGGGAAAAATAGTTGCATTTGTAACTCTATTCCTCATGTTACGTGACGTATAAAGTCTATCCAACCATGCAGCAGAAACCGTCTCATTACTTATCTTCACCCATGTATACTGACGCGTTAACAGATTATACTCTCTCCATACATCAGATAGGTTTAGATTTTTAATCACATTGGCTAAGCACAATGCACTCCTTAAATGAGGTTCCTCACCATTCCTGTCCTTTGTAAAATCCAATGTACAATTGAAATCTCCCCCTAAGATAATGAGATCTCCTTCATGTTGTTGTCTTAAAAAAACCTCTAATTTATTGAACAATTGTATTCTCTCTGCACCTATATTTGGAGCATAAATATTCACAAAAAGAAAAATTAGATTACTAATTTCTGCCCTAACAATCAGCAATCTCCCTGGAACTCAAATTGGATCCATGACTCAAAACTTTCTCTCCTTCCCACCATAGGCCCCATTCAGCCTCATTACTTTGATCACTGTGAGTCTCCTGTAACAAGACCACACCTATATCTTTCAAACGCATAATCTCTGAAAGTAACCTATTCTTTCTCCCATCTCTCATCCCATTAACATTCAGAGATCCCACCCGCAAGACATCCATGAGAAAGAGAGAGAGAAAAAAAGAAAAAATACAGAGAAAAATAGATTTAGCAGTTCTCATTATTATTGCGTTTTGCCTTCCCCCTTGTTATACGTTCCTTCCCTGTTTGTTTTCCTTGTCTAATAACAGTTATGTGCTTTTTTTAACCGAAACCTCTTTTGCTGTGAAAGTTCTTCAACGCTATATGTTTTCCTCGCCCATACAACAGAGGCAATAAACTTTTCAAGATCTGGGAAAAAATCACTGACTTCTACACCTGTTTTTCCTTTTGTTTCATCTAAAAAAGAATTGATCTGTTCAAGAGTATACATATCTTTTTCAGCCACTTTTGCCATATCAGATGTATCGGACCACTGCTCTTCATTTCTCAAACTAGCATCAGTACATTGTGACATTTCATCTAACTCATCAGTCATATTTTCTTCAGAAACACCTAACGTTACTGGTATTTCTTTGACATTGTACAATTCTTCATCATCTCCTTGACCTTCACTGTCATCATTTACATCAGTTATATTCTCAGCAACGCAAACCAGCTTCTCCATACCACCAGTATTTAAATGAACATCACTCACCTCTTCTGAGGCTGCTTTCACCTGTGTCTCCGTTCTCTGTTCTGTGTCCTGCTGACATTGTTCCGCATTATTAACATCTCCACGCGATGTAGATGGCCTCTGATCGTCTTTATGTGGACATGTAAAACGTTTGTGCCCCAGAACACCGCAGTCAAAGCACTTTAGATTTTCAGTGCTTGCATAAACCATGTACGAGTTCTCTCCTTGATTAACTCGGAACGAAACTTCCAAAGTACGCTCCGGCGAAGTCAGAAACATAAAAACTTGGCGGCGAAAAGACGTGACGTGTTTAAGCGCGATGTTTTTACAGCCTAAAGGAATCATTCTCACTGGACTTGCTATTTTTCCGAATCTTAACAACTCTTTCGTTATGACATCATTACTAATAAAAGGTGGTACATTCGAAATCGTTATTTTTGTTGCTGGAGCGGATAGTGGGTTAATCGGGACAAACATTTCCTTTACCCATATTCCGCTCACAGTCAGCTGATTTATTAGCGTTTCAGACATCAAAAAAACCACCACCGCTTTGTTCATGCGTGAAGCTGAAACTATATTTTCAAAACCTACTTTTTCCCCAACAACTACAAGTAGTTCCTCTATTGTCACACCAGCCTCTGGTACACACCTGCACCCATTTCGGAGTGATAGATTAGGTGACGTTTGCCCAGGAATTGACGCCATCCCGGCGTCTACAATTCCACGGGCACACGATGAAAAACTTTTTAAGTAAAAAGTAACGAGGGGAAAGGCAAAAAAAACAAAAAAGAAAAGAAAGAAAAGAAAGACGAAAAGAAAAGAAACATATAAGCTTAAGATAAATTAAGGCTTTTCACCAAAGCTCTCAGAGCCCCAATCAGTCTCCACTCCGACACCCCCAAAAGTCACACCGAAAGTGAGAGAGAGAGAGAGAGAGAGAGAGAGTGAGTGAGTGAGTGTGTGTGTGTGTGTGTGTGTGAGAGAGAGTGTGTGAGTGAGTGAGTGAGTGAGTGAGTGTGTGTGTGTGTGTGTGTGTGTGTGAGAGTGAGTGAGTGAGTGTGTGTGAGAGAGAGAGAGAGAGAGAGAGAGAGACAGACGCACTAGATATGAGCTCCTGTTAATTAATATAAAATACTGCTGTTAATTGAGGCAAAAGCTCAGAAAAAGCCTATGTTTGAACACTTTTGGAAATATAAGAGAAGAGAGTACAGAAAGAGTACAGAAACGGAGCGGTAACTTTTAATCGCTTCATGGAGGAACCGCAGCTGTGACTGACAGCAGTGAGAGCGATCAGAGCGACTACATCCAGAACAATCATCAGTACAGCAGCGAGACTCAAGAAGAGACTACACTGCCTTCATCAACACATTACAGTACGCTATTAAGAAGATTTATATATAATAGAAATATATTATATACATTATTTTTATTTACAACAATTACCAGCATTATATAAATCTCAACTGTCAATAACGGAAGCATTCAGCGGTTGCCATGGAGATTGTTTATCCTGCACACATTAGCCTTTAAACAGACAATGCTACATGAACACCCCGAATCTCTTTATGTTGATATGACTTCCCAAGAAAAGAGGACAAATCTGATCTTCTATACAAAGAGAAGCCTCATCTGGAAAAGTGTTATTAGTAAATATATCTGTAAAGGATGTCAGAGCTGCATTTTTGAGTCAGTTGATCACTCCTCCCATTTCCAAACCATCAATCTGTAAAACAGTGGAACGGTCTTAATTCAAGGAAATGAAGCTAGTCTCCAAGCTTTTGAAAAATCATTTCCCCTTTTAAAGCAGATAGTTGAGGAGGAAACAGAGGAATCTGAGGATGAGAATGAAGTGCATCCCTACTCTCCGGTCAGCACATCTCCAGCCCCATCTGATGAACTGATCACTGAGCAGACCACACACACACACAGTTATCTCCAGTGTCTTCTCCAGAAGATGGCTCTGTTAGAGATGGAGGTGTCAGAATTAACTCAATCTAACTCAAGACCACCACGAGACTTTCACAGACATCCCAGGACTTCAGGATGGTCTCACAGACAGCAGGAGAGTCAGCTCTACACTGAAGGACGATCCCAGCGCCGGACACCCAGCTATGCCCAGGTACTGTCCCAGCAGACGCCCTCATCATCCGCTCAGGAACTACTCCCCATTAGTGAGGTGGGAGAAATTAAACCACTGCTAAACTTTCTCTGCAACAAAATGCTCAACTGAACTCTACAAGAATTGTTCACAACACAATCATTATTATCATTGTGATTATTTTTATTATCAATTGTTGTTATTGTTATTACTTTATCATTATTGTTATTATTTTTTAGTCATTATTCACAATTATTTATTTTAATCAGTTTGACTATTTTTTTTTACTTCCTCTACTATTACTATCACTTAGCTATTTTATTTTATTTTAATATTTCTTTAATTTTTACTTATAAAAGGTTTTGTTTTTGGTTTTGCCTCCAGATAAACAGCAGTATTGCTTAGTCGTTGATCATATCAAAATGTTAAATATTAGCTTTTGTAATATTCAGGGTTTGTGCTCTAAAACATTTGGAGTAAAAAGCACAAACACAGAATTTGTAAATAGCATCACAAATGTTGACATCCTAATTCTAACAGAAACATGGTGTAGATCAGATGTGTCCACTCAGTGTCCTTCAAGTTACTCTGAAATCATAGTGCCCTCATGGAAACTCAGCTCAGTACACGTGGTAGAGACTCTTGAGGTTTAGTCAAATGGATAAAAAATGACCTCGTCCCTTTTACATCACCAGTCCAGCAAGGCAAAAATCACATCTGGTTAAAATTGGATAAAAGCTTTTAAATTCTAGATAAAGACCTTTTTATCTGTGGAATTTATATTCCTCCATCAGATTCCCCATACTACGATGATGAAGTATTCCACACTTTACAAGAAGAAATTAATCAATATCAAACTCTGGGAAATTTTATTATGGGGAGATTTAAATGCTCGAACTGGTTCAGAACTAGACCATATTGATAATTCAGGAGATAAACATCTGTTCACACATATACCCCAAGATCTCTTCAGTACTCTACCGAGAAGAAATAGCCAGGATACTGGAGTCAACAGACACGGGAAAGAGCTAGCCCACCTCTGTCAGACTTGAGGTCTTTATATCCTCAATGGTAGAATCAAGAGAGATTCCTGTGGACAGTTTACATATAGCTCAGATCTCGGGAATAGTGTTGAAGATTGTGCTATATCAAATGTATGCCCTTTCCATTTCAGTGCATTTATCGTCAAAGCTCAGTCGCCCCTGTCTGATCACAGCCAGATCAATCTCTCCATTAAAGGGGAAGACAACAAATCAAGGGGAATTCATAAAAAGCCAATTCATCTAAATAAACTCAAAGCACTATATAGATGGACTCGTAGTGCTGCTGAAACATATATTAAAGCATTGAAGTCAAACAAAATTGTCTGTTCCATTACACTATTTAACAATTCAACATATGATAATAATTGGAAATGAATAAATTTAGCAATTAAACATATAAAATTACATTTTTGAAAATATAGCAAAAAATGCTCATTTAAATGAAACAAACACATATAAACACAAAAATGGTTTGACCATGAATGTAAAACAATAAGACAAGAGCTACGATTCATTTCAAATCAAAAACACAAAGATCCAGTCAACTTAGAGTTACGCTCTAAACACTCTGAGTTACGCTCTGAAACAACACAAAAACACAGTGAGACAGAAGAAATTGAACTATTATAACAACACACTACAGAAGATGGAAAACTCAATTTATTTTCCTTTATTGCAGACACAGGTCCATATAACACAACAATCAACAACAACAAATACAACAAATACATAAAAATTCCATAATAGCCTATATAATATACAGGCTATTACACCAGTTCTTATGAGCATATTGGCTTGAGCATAAATTTTACAGCGCTGACGGTATAGATCTTTGTCATCCGTCCAGTCATTAGATATCACATGACCTAAATATTTAACTTCCTCACACACAGCAAGAGGGCTATCTGACAAATAAAAAGTCTGAAAAGTTGATTTATTATCCTCATAGCTTCTAACTACCATTATGTGGCTTTTCTTAGTGTTATATTTAATATCATAATCAAAGCCATACTGTGAGCAGACTTTCAGCATCTGCTGCAGCCCAACGCTGTAAGGACAGAGCAGGACAAGATCGTCTGCATACATTAGATGATTAACAACAGTGTTGCCCACAAGACAGCCAGTTTTTAACCTATTTAACTGGTCTGACAGTTCATCCATATAGACATGAAATAAAATAGGAGACATAATTCCTCCTTGTCTCACTCCGTTATTGACATGGAATGGAGCAGATACAACATTGTCCCATTTAACCTGAAACGTTTGATGGGCATACCAATACATTCAAATTCTCACTAAAAATGTAGGGGCTCCTCTATCAAGCAATTTTACAAACAGTCGTTCATGATTGATTCTATCAAATGCCTTTGACGCATCAATAAAACATAAAAACATGGTCGAATGCAGGCTGTTATACCTGGACACAATCACTTTAAGAGCATAGATACACAAATCGGTTCCACGCTTTCTTTTAAACCAAACTGATTATCAGTAGTAAGAACATACATTTCTAACTTTGTTAGCAGTATTCTCTCCAGTACTTTAGACAAGATACTGGCTAATGCAATTGGACGATAATTGTCAATACTGTTGAGCCTACCAGCCTTGTCTTTAAGCACAGGTAGTAACAAAACCGACATAATAGCATTAGGCAGGACCCCATGAACCAAACAACCATTAAAACACATGGAAAGCAAAGGACAGAGCTTATGGCTGGCATATTTGAGATGTTCTGCATTAATGTAGTCCATACCACAGACTTTGTTGTTCTCCAACATATCAATGGGATCATAGATATCTGCTACCCTAACCATCATATCTGCTGAGAAATCAGTATGTTCATGATTGAATCTAACTGGTTTACTTTTGACACAATTGAATAGGTCACAATAATGCTCTCGCCAGAGCTCAGCTATTTTTTCTGGGCTACTAATACCTTCAATGTCAGCTGGTAAAGATATTTTATTGTTATTCATAATTTTGACCTCTTGCCAGAAATCAGTAGGGTTGTTTTTCTGTAGCTTTCTGGCTAGTGAGTCTGCTCTCATTGTATTTTCATTTTTCTTAATGAAACGTAATGCATACTTAACTCTAGCATTTGTACATTTTGTTCTATCTAACAATTCCCCATGTCTGGGCCTTCCTGCCTCTGACCAGAGTCTAAGGGTGTACTCACACTAGGCACGGTTGCCATGAACCGGGCCCGAGTACGATTGTCCCCCCTCCCCACTCCCCCTCTGGCCTGCACTCACATATAGGGTTTCAGCATTCGTGCCGGAGCACGCTTACGTCATTATGGTGCGACGGTTTCGGGATAAACAGGAAGAGCGGCGCTCTATGGAGTGCATCGCTCTGTTTTCTTTGTGGATAATTTTGTGTTGTTTGGTCCACAGCCTGTTGTTAAACAGATGTGTCGCCTTAGTGGCGCGAAAATTTTCACGTAATCGTACTGCTCGTATGAGGATGTTTGCAAGGTACCAGCTGAAGTGCAGCAAGGACTTTGCAGTTTTTAGTTTTTATGCGTTTTGCACCTCTGCCGTAGACCAAAGCGACCCTTTCCCTGCCATGTTGGTTTTGGAGCGTCGCAAAACCATGACGCAACGCGTCCTTTTCCGTGCTCCAGCACGGTTAGCGCTCACACTGCATGCGAACCGCGCCCGAGTCCAACTGAACCGTGCCCTGGCCCACCTCTTCCAAGCGGGCCAGGGCCGGCTAATCGAGCCGCGCCCGGGCACGATTCGGAGCACTCACACTAGTCAAACGAACCGCGCTTTGGTGGTCAAACGCACTCGGGCACGGTTCAAACTGGCTAGTGTGAGTACACCCTAAAGGCCTCTCTTGCCTCAGCATACTGCTCAGCCACAAACTCATTCCACCCAGGTCTAATGTTAAGCACCTTACATTTTCTTTTACAGAACGGTACACTGGAAACATTAAGACATTTCACAATACCATCATACATGGCACAGAGTTTTTCAACATGTAGCACATCCTTACAATTAATATCTGAGCACATTAGGACTTCATAAGGCAGTGGAATATCATTTAGAAAACTTTCAATTCGCAATGAGTATTCTGCCACCTCCTCTTTACTCAGCTTTGACCAGTCCAGTTTCTTATTCCTGGAAAGCAGGGGGAGTTTTTCAACATCTAACAAAGCAGCAATAGGTATATGATCTGAGGTGGCAAGTTCATAGCAGATCTCCACATTTATCAGTGAGGCATGAGCATCAGCTGTGGTGACAATATGGTCTAACCAAGATGTTGTGTTCCACGCATCACTAACATAGGTAAAACTTGAGTCAGGCAACAAAGCAATGCTCGATAGAATTAAGTTAGACTCATTACAAAACTGCTGTAAGTGTGTTGCAAATAAAGATTTGCTATCTGACATGTCAGCATTAAAATCACCCATAACATAGACACAAGATGAACTATTCTCCTCTATGAATGTCTGAATAAAAGCTAACCTGTTCAAAAATTCATCCTCATGCTCATATGATTCATACGGTGTATAAACATTTAAGACAATGCATTTCTTTTCATTAAAATTACACACTAGCCCAATGGCCCAGTCAACATTTAGGCGCACCACATTCACCATTGAGTCATATTTGATGTTCCACAATATTGCTACACCACCAGCTATCCTACCCCGAACCAGCTTTATACTGAGGTCAGTAGTGGACTCTCCAGCCCCATGAAAGTTTATGTGTACAGTGTTCAGCTTATACATATCTTGTTTCGCCAGCCACGTTTCTTGCAAGCACAGAATGTCACACTCATCCAGCAATTTATCCACAACCAGACGTTTTGATATATCAGAAGCAGTATGACCTACTCGCAGCCCGCGGGTATTATATGAGACAACACGCATTTTACAATGTTTTGTCATTTCCAGCCGAGCAGCCGGTCTTCATCCCGTTCTCACCCACAACTACAGCAGGCACACTAGCATCATTAACGTGCAACAGCCCCTCATCTCGAGAGCGGGGGGCATCCTCTGGCCCGGACAGTCTTCCTTCTGATCCCCTAGGGCGACGAGGCTCATAGAAGCGTCGGACAAAAGTCCCAGCGGGCCAAAGCTGCGGATCATATAGCTCGGCCACATCATTACATTCAGCAGAAATACAAAAGGAGCTAAATCTGCTCTGTGTCACCTCTATTTTTCTGCATGTCACTTCCCGATTCAGCTTCATCTTTAAGTAGTCACTAAGAGTATCGGCATCAACACTAAGATCAAACTTTGTTGCAAATACCTTTACCAACTTTGTTTTAACAGCCAGTATATTACTAACCACACCAGTCCCAATTATGGCAGTTTTCTTTCTCACAAACCTCGCTGGAGTTTTTACAGTGCGAGGTGTGGGGCTTCGATGTGCAGGGTTCTCAGATACCTGCTTCAGCCGGCACCCATCCTTAACCATCATGCTCCATGGGAGAGTCTGCGTTTGTCCCAGGGCTGGATCCAAAGACTGCGCCGGTCTTCCGCCATCAGTCTCACCATGCACCGCTGACTAACATCCATCAGCCTCAGAGGGAGGGCAGAAAACAGGACCAGGGCCTATTGGCCTCTCCAACACAGCCGAGGAAAGACCTGACACGCTGGGCACAAGACCCAGTTGTGTCTCCACAGCAGTGAGGCAGATAGCATCCGGTTCACAGTGCCCCTCCACAGCTGTCAGCCGGTCGTCAAGTTTCTCAGAAACCTCCCGCAACATTTCACAGGCAGCTACTTGAGTTCCCATTGTTCTTTTTAGGTAGTCAATGTCAGTATTAATTTGCTGCATTTTCCCAAGGAGCACAGACACATCGATGTGTTTAAATGAGACGGGCGGTAGATCATCCAGTATCCCTCTCCGAGTAAAGGGCTTCTTAATGTCGGTTACATGAAAGGTGAATGTGTCCCCCTTCACATCCCAGCTAAGTCCGAGACTACGTTGGATGGGGGTAGGGTCAACTTCCAAGTTGAGATCTTTGAGTCCCTTCGCATGATCTTTGGTCGGAAATGCATTCATTACTTCCTTGCTATTAGAAGCAAACTTGTGCAATTTTAAATTTGAAGTTGCCAGCATTTGCTTTGTTCGTGTCAACAGATCGATTGTTCCCGCAGCTGTGGGTGTTGACAAAAGTCCATCATCGACGTAGAATTCTCTCTCTACAAAGTGTCTGGCGTCTGAACCATATTCCTCCTCACCATAAGCTGCTGCTCGTCGAAGACCATAAATGGCTACAGCAGGAGATGGACTATTACCGAACACGTGCACCTTCATGCGGTATTCAATAATCCCTTTGCTGGTGTCATTATCCTTGAACCAGAGAAAACGAAGGAAGTCTCTATCTTCCTCTTTCACAATGAAGCTGTGAAACATCTGTTCGATGTCTGCAGTTACAGCTACCAGCTCCCTTCTAAAACGTAGTAAGACTCCCAAGAGGCTATTATTTAAGTCAGGACCAGAGAGAAGAACATCGTTCAAGGAGATGCCCTGTTTTTGCGCACTGGAGTCGAAGACAACTCTGATCTGACCAGGCTTCTGTGGGTGGTACACCCCAAAGGTAGGTAAATACCAACATTCCTGGCCTTCTCGAAGAGGAGGGGCTACTTCGGCATGGTCACGATCAAAGATGTTCTGCATGAAGGTAACAAAATGAGACTTCATCTCAGGCTTCTTTTCCAGTGTGCGCAAAAGGGAGGTTAGGCGTGTAAATGCCTGTTCTCTATTATTAGGGAGTCGTTGACGAGGTGTTCTGAATGGGAGTGGTGCGACCCAACTATTGCTCTCGTCCATGAACATCTCTTTATCCATGATGTCCAAAAAATGCCTGTCTTCAATAGACAATCCAACTTTATTATCCTCCTTTGTCCTCTCAAAGATGGTATCTCCTATGGCATAGTCATCAAAGATGAAGGTGCCGTGCGCCAGAGATATCTCAGGCGGAGGCTTGATGTCAAACGTCTCCCTAACGCTGAGTTTGTTGGGACATGGAGGAAGTAGAGAAGGACGTCCATTATCAAGTACATGGGTACGGTAAGCACTAAGTGCTGCAGACCTGTGGACAGATCCTAAGCAGACGTCTCCGACTACGACCCATCCTAGGTCTAGTCTTTGTGCGTAGGGTGCGTTATTAGGACCATTACGCTGCTCCCGTACTTTATGAACCTGAAGGATGTCACGACCCAAAAGGAGAAGAATTTGGGCTTCTGGATCCAAAGGAGGAATGCAATGCGCGATGGGCTTTAGGTGAGTGTGCCAACGTGCTGCATCAGGTGTTGGTATCTCGGCCCTGTCGTCTGGCATATTGTTGCATTCGATCAACGTTGGCAATTTCACCTTCATAACTCCATCTAAAGACTCTATAATGAAACCAGTAGATCTTCTTCCCACAGTCTCTGTCACACCTGCGCAGGTACGTAGAGTATATGTTGAGTTCTCTCCTTTGACATGCAGCAAGTCGAAGAACTTGGTTCTAGCGAGCGATCTATTGCTCTGGTCATCCAGGATCACATAAAGCTTGATTGCTTCTTCTGGGTGGCCTTCTGGGTAAACCTTAGCCAGGCAAATCTTAGAACATGACCGTGAACATTCACCGTAACCACAGACTTCTGTACACTTGGAAGTTATAGCAGGTTGAGGCGTGTCTTTCTCTCCCTCCCCGCCATGATCAAATAAGTTTGAAGGCGGTGGTCCTGGATGAAGCGCTGCGATATGAGCATCACTGCCACATTCCTTACATTTAATAGCTGCCTTACAGTCCCTAGCTAGATGAGTGGTTGTTGCACAGCACCTGTAGCAAACACCTTTCTCCTTTAGAAAAGTCTTGCGCTCATCCAGAGGTTTGATCCTAAAACCTCTACAACGATTGAGAGGGTGGGGCTTCTTATGAATCGGGCAGACCTTATTCACATCATCCAATTCATAGTTTGAGCTGTGTGTCTGACTCACAGTCGCTGCTGACACTTCCGTCTTGTGAGTATAGACTGAGCTTCGCATTTGTCCCTTGAATTGCTGCTCTGGTTTCAACACACTATGAATTCCTGAAGAAAGAGCAAAACTTGGGTCGTTGCGTGTTCGAGCCTCTCTGCAGATGAAATCACAGAAGAATGAGAATGGAGGAAAGGCGACTTGATGTGCTGATTTGTACTGAGAACCTTGAGCCATCCACCTCTCCTGAAGACTGTAAGGTAACTTATCTACGATAGGAGCAACACCACGTCCGGTGTCAAGATAAGTAAGTCCGGGTGGGTAGCCTTCATGTTTCGCAGACTCCACTTCCTGTAGAAGATCTCCAAGTTCTCTAAGCTTTTTCGCATCTTTGTTGCTGATTTTTGGAAAGCTATCAATCCTGTCAAAGAGGGATTTCTCAATAATCTCTGGAGAGCCATAGCAATCTTCCAAGCGCTCCCATGCTTTTCCCAAGCCTGCGTTTGGATTACCTGTGTGCACAGCTCTGATCCTTCGCACATGTTGTGAAGACTGTTCTCCCAACCATTTAGACAGAAGGTCTAACTGCTCAGCAGCTGACAGGTGCAAACCTTCAATTGCGTTGATGAAAGAGGACTTCCACGCCCAATAATTCTCGGGACGATCGTCAAACTTGAAGAGCCCTGAATTAACAAGCTCTCGGCGTGCTAAGTATCTGGCGACCTCACTCACATTAGTGTCATTGTTGAACGATGGTTGTGGTGTGGTCTTATATGGAGAAGAAGTGAAGGGTGGAATTTGGTATTTTTGACTAGTTGTTTGCACTGACTTCTGAGGATGCTGCGTTATACTCTCAGTATCAGGTTTATTGTTGGAATCTCTGACATCCCAAGATGCTAAGCGATGATGCCTTGGAGGTGTCTCAGGCCTCAACACATGGACAATGGGCTTTAGAGGTAGTTGACATGGCTCATCTCCAGCTGGAGACAATAACCTCAGTTGAGACTGATTCATGACGTAATCACGAGTGCGATCAGAAACTTCTCTCACATCAGAAATCCTTTCTCCGAGTTCACTATCTGCTGCTGCCTCCAAAACCTTCGTCTCAGCAATGGCTGCTGCCACCTCACTTTCATGCTTTATAGCTGCCAGTGACGCTTCCATGCATGCCTCTGTAACTTTCAGTTGAGCTTTCTCAATCAAGATTTCTGATTCTTTTTTAAGGAATTCAGTCCTGGCCCGTGCAGCTTCCAGTTTAGCGCGAGCCTTGGCAGCAGCTGCGCTAGCCGATGAGCTTCTAGATCTATTAGTCGAAGCAGAAGCTATAGATCTTGTTTCAAATGCTTGACTTCGCTCTGTAGCTTCCCCAGCCTCCATAGCTTTCTCAGCCTCCGTAGATTTCTCCGCCATCATGAATTGCTAATACTGTCTAGGAGTACAGGGCGTGATGATGAACGAGGAATGATGGAGTTGAAGCTTGCTTTCCTTGAACTTCAGTACCTACTGAGCGGATGCCTTTTTACTATTCTGTCCTAGATGCGTGTTCCATCTATGCAACATTGACAGATAGCTAACAGGAGTCAGAAAAGGGCAGACGCAGTAGTAAAGTTGAAAGTTTTACTGTTTTGTTCTTTGCTCTTCTTCCTCTTTTTTGTAAAACTGAAATATACAAAGATTACAAATGTCTTGTTACAAAATATTCTCAAAATAAACACAAATGAATTTCTGCTCTTTACAAATATTCTCTGAGCACATATTAAAAGGCTACAATCAGTTCTTCTTAGTTTAATTATAAACAAATTGCCATCACTGTTGAATAGTTCGTTTTTAAACTCAAACTAATGAATTACAAATATTTATATACACATTCATGCAAAAACTGCAAAAAAGATAACAAACTTACAGGCAAAGCCTTTCTGAGGCACAAAAACGTAAAGAAAACAGAGAGATGACTTGTTGGCCCACCACACAGAAAGAAACTGGAACACAGTGGCTATTTCCTGGTTAACCTCTAACCCAAGAGTCACATGACCTAAACCAACCACTAAGAAAATGGTTTACAATAATCAATTTCTTTGTTATAACATCAAACTGCCACAAGAAGGTGCTAGTAAACAAAAAACAAATGTATGTCATGACAGTAGTCAATGTCAGTATTAATTTGCTGCATTTTCCCAAGGAGCACAGACACATCAATGTGTTTAAATGAGACGGGCGGTATATCATCCAGGAAGTGAGATACAAATCTTGGGATGACAAAACTGCCTTTGAGGTCTCAATCCGCTCAGAGCTGAAACTGCTAGTTACAATCGTCACAATATCATCATGGCTTAGTGTTCGCATTTTAATCACAATAAAGTTCAGCAATTCATCTTCAACTACGACTCTACCGTCTACAGTATGGTAAATCTCTGGTTTGATTCGAGAAAACTCTTGTGTGCACTCTCCCGCAGCACGCCGTGCTGCTGCTGCTGTTGTACCAGCCGCCATCCTGTAGCACAACATCAATTGATCAGGGTCAGTTCTGGAGCATGTGGAACAGTCTGAACAAGACAAAACCACAAGAGTTAGCCACACAAGATGGTCAGATTTTTACTTTAAGAAGCTCTATACACCTCAGACTGACCCTCTGAATAATCCCAACCAATTAAAAGTCCTCGAAGAATTTAATGCTCTTGAATCATGTATCAAAAATAACCAAAATCAACTAGATTATCCAATAACCCAACAAGAATTTAGTGGAAAAACTGAAATCCCTCAAATGTCAGAAATCAAGATAAAGATAAAGCCCTGACAAGATAAAGAACGAGATGCTTAAAAACAGCTCTCCTGAATTGTAAATTGCATTACTCAAACTTTTTAATTTGATTTTGAGTTCAGGTGTTTTTCCTGAGGTCTGGAACACAGGATTCATCTCTCCAATTTTTAAAAGTGGTGACAAAACCGATCCTAATAACTACAGAGGGATCGGTGTAACCAGTAATTTAGGAAAAGTATTTTGCGCTATAGTCAACTCTCGGATTTCATCTTTCTTAAAGCAGCACAATGTCATCAGCAAATCTCAGATTGGCTTCCTCCCTAAACATCGAACCACTGACCATATTCACACACTACACACGCTAATAAATGAACATGTACACCAGAAGAAAGATGGAAAAATATTTGCATGCTTTATAGATTTTAAGAAGGCTTTTGACTCCATCTGGCATAACGGACTGTTTTATAAAATCATTCAAAGTGGCATAGGGGGTAAAATATATGACTTAATTAAAAACATGTATAACCAAAATAAATGTGCAGTAAAAATTGGGCAGCAAAGGACAGAGTATTTTCCTCAGCCCGATATTATTTAACATATATATCAATGAACTGACAGATCTACTGGACCAGTCAAACAGTCCAGGACTACAATTATACCACACAGAGGTCAAATATTTACTGTATGCAGACGACTTACTAATTCTGTCTAAAACACCAGAAGGTCTCCAGAACAACCTTGACATTTTAACTAAATACTGCCAGGATTGGGCCTTAGACGTCAGCATCCCAAAAACTAAGATTATGATATTTCAGAAAAAGCCCAGAAATCTAGAACATAAACAAGAAATTAATTTAAACAACACCACACTTCAACATACTTTACACCAGGGATAGGCAACACCAACTCGAGTTTAGCTTCAGCCCTCATAAAAACTCACCTGCCTGTATCTATCTAGTAATCCTGAAAACACTGATTGCCTTGTTCAGGTGTGTTTAATTAGGGTTGGAGCTAAATTCTGCAGGATAGTTGCCCTCCAGGACCGGAGTTGCCTATCCCTGCTTTACACTTTACTTATCTTGGTCTGGTTTTGGAAATTTCTGGAAATTTCAAATTGGCAATTAAAACATTACTTATAAAAGCCTGCAAGGCACTCCACGCTATACGAATGAAATTATTTAAAATAAACATCCCCATCAGAATCTGGACAAAGATCTTGGATAGTGTGATTCTGCCCATTGCCCTGTATGGAAGCGAGATCTGGGGCCCAGCGAGTAACTCCAGCCATAAAGACTGGAACAAACACCCTTTAGAAGCTCTGCATGTGGAGTTCTGCAGAAGCATCCTTCACGTGCACAGAAACACTCCTAATAACGCCTGTCTCCCCCTAAACTAATCATTAAAAAAAAGAGTTTTAAAGTTCTGGATCCACTTAAACTCTAGTTCGGAAGATTCTCTTCATTATAAAGCACTTAAAACACAAAAAAAGAGTGCTCAAAAAAGTCATCTTGTGTGTAATGGTGTCAGAGCTGACTAACAAAGCACTCGATATCACCAATCCTGAAAAACTTGGAAGAATCAAATAAATTATGAATGAAGAGAAGGAGACATACATACAGTTTTGGAAAGAACAAACCAAAGACCAAAGTGGCCTCCAGTGTTATCTGAAACTCAACAGAGAGTACAGTATGACTGACTATCTGCTCTCAGTCAGGAATATAACACACAGACAGTTACTGACCAAGTACAGACTGAGTGACCACCAGCTGGCCATAGAGAGAGGACGACACAGAAAGAGCTGGTTACCTGAAGAAGAGCGAGTCTGTAACGAGTGTAGATCAGGATCAGTTGAGACTGTGACAAATACACATCTCTGAGAGACTCACTGTACAGTCAAATACAGCAGAACACTCCTGAGTTCCAGTCACTCCATGAACATGACAAATTAAAAATATGACTTGGTGAAGGACCTGCTTCCTCTGTGGTAGCACATTATATTTACAAATGCCACAAACTAAGAGGTAAAGAGTGAACACATCTACATTAGTAGTACCATCAATGTTCATAGAAATGTATATGGATATATTTTACATGTATTTATTGGCAGACCTTATTATTTTTTCTTATGGATATATATGTATTTTTGTTTTGTTTGTTTCTATTCTGCTATGTACAATGCTTTGGGAATATGTATCTATGTATGTATCTAACGATATGTATCATACCGTTAAAGCAATATGAATTGAGAGAGAGAGAGAGAGAGAGAGTGTGTGTGTGTGTGTGTGAGAGAGAGAGATTTAACACAAACTTTATTCAATTATAACAGCATAAATATTAAAACATACATCAAATCCAAATCATATCAAAATTTAAATCCTCCTCCATCACCGTACAAAAAATTTAATTGTAACACCACTGTAGTTTAAAAGTTTCTATATCATTCATTGCTTTATAATAGTTAAACTCTACAACAATTCTTGACTTGTTTTATAAATTGCCAGCTTTGCTTGTCCAAACAGAAAATTAATAAATTGCCATTTTATCTTTTGCCTCTGATTGTACCCAGCCCCCAAAATAAAAATCTCTGATGTAAACTTTTCCCCACATTTACCACACAATGGGTCTCATTCATGAAACATTCGTAAATATACGAGTTAATATCTGAGTGATTTGCGCTTAAAGAGACCCTCCACGAAAACTCTTCTCCTGATTCAGAAAAACTTCGTAAACGTCAGATGTGATAGTGAAATGTGTGTGTGTGTTAATGAATTCCAATCAGTCGTAAATGGGACGCGCGTGCACGCTCACTCTCAATTACCATAAATCCCGCCTATTAAATCCGACTGACAACTATATATGAGCATGCTATTCATATTATGACACCAAACGAAGGATTTCAACATGTCTTCTCAAAAGCGACTGAAAAAGAAACATTTCTCAGCTGCAGAAATTGAAGTTTTATTATCAGAAGTTCATTCAGAACGCCACATTTTATTTTCAAGCGTACTAGTGGCGTATCAGGTCCTAAAAAAGGAAGTTTGGCAGCATATTACAGATCCTCCCTTACGAAAAATTACCATGGTTTTATTATAGTAAAACTGTAGTAACCCATGGTTTTTTGGCGTATTGACTCCCATTTGTCTAACCACAGATTTACTACATATACCGTGGTTAAACTGGTTAATATAGCAAAACCATGGTTAATTTGTGGTTACCATGGTTTAACTATAGTAACCATGGTTTTTTGGTTTCATTTGTAGTAAAACCATGGTTAATTTCCGTAAGGGCTATTACTGGCTCTCATAATAAAAGTTAAAAGAAAAACCGTATGTAATTAATATATATAATATTTTTTTCAAAATGCTGTGTAAATATGTACCCGATTATGAATTAAAATGCAGCCGTATTAATGAGCAAAACGTTCAGACGTTAAACGCACTATTTACGCGTGGCTGGGAGCAGGTGTAGATTTCTTTCGTACCAACTAATATTTGGAAAATACGAACGTTTTAATGAATCCGAAAATTTACGCCAAAACCACTTTACAAAAATTCGTTCTGCTCGTGTTTCATGAATGAGACCCATTAAATCCAACAAGTTAAAAAGTGCATGGAGTCTTTTACATTCTAAGAAACAATGAAAAATGGTTTCTCTAAATCCACAAAACACACATTTATCGTCAACATTGGGATTAATGACTGAAATAAAAGCATTAACAGCCACAGCCACATGTAAAATCCTCCATTGTAAATCACCAGATCGTTTTACCAATGGTGGTTTGTACAACACCCTCCATAATGGCTTAATTTCCTCTTTCAACCCAAATTTGTCTCTCCAAATTGTATCAATCCTACCATTTAATTTTACCTTATTTAAAACTTTAACAAGGCATTTATAAATCACTTTCCCTCCTACTTCATTCAGTTCTAAATTTTGTAGTCCGTTAAGATCCAGCAAAGGACCAGATAATTCCTTTAGGTCTGGTGTGATCCAAAGCTTTGGAAAAGGGTCCCTTTCATCAAAAGTTGCTCTTCCAATTTTAAAATTCTTTATCATAGACAATTCCTCTTTTGTTAACTTTGTTTTTCACAATTCCACTATGACCGATGTGTGACGAGCTGATTTCTGACTCAATAAGCTGGCCACTGCATTTATATCACTCAGCTCGGGTCCAGTCACATCAATTATGTGTCTCAATGTCACAGATTTGGTAGCACAAAGTCTCTGCACAAGTCCTGGAACATTCCCACTCGCAATGTCCATACGAGCTCCTTTAATAAGAGGTTCTTGTAATTACCAGTACAAAGAATTGGTCTCCTCCATCCTGCACACATTGAACAGTCCCCACATTTTGAAAAGTCCACAGTAAAATTGAGACAGTCCAGCCAGTCGTAATTGCTTCACATCCATTAAAAACAGGGCAGCATCCAGTCCAAGTCCATCCACTGTGTGCAAAATGATTTTTGCCACCTTCCGCCACACCAGTTCCACAGGCCCAGTCAAGAATTTCTGGATGAACTGTAGACGAAAAGTAGCATGCCTGCTTGGTAAGTGGACTAGCCCTTGTCCTCCCTCTTCTTTAGGAAGAAAGAGCACACTCTGAGGAACCCAGTGCAAACTGTCCCAAAAAAAATTCACTAAGATTGTCTGCAATCGGGACAGCAATCCAACAGGCGGATCCACACAAGATAATTTATGCCATAGTGTTGAAGCAACCAAGTTATTGACAATTAAAACCCTCCCTCTAAAAGACAATTGTGAATGAAGCCATTTCCACTTTTTTAATCTTTTGAAAAACGCCTTCCCAATTTTTTTATTGGGTATTTAAATCCCCAAGATACACACCTAGATATTTAAAACCATCTTTCTTCCAGATCATCCCACTAGGTAATTTTGGTAACCCTCCCTCCCACTTCCCAACAGCCAATGCTTCACTCTTCTCCCAATTAACTTTGGCAGCTGAAATTATTCCAAAATCACTAATAACAGAAACCAACTTATTAATGTCTTCTTGTCCATTTACCATGACCATAACATCATCAGCATAAGCAGAAATTTGATGCTGAACATCATTATGCAATATTAAACCATTAATCATGGTTCTTAGTCTATTTAGCATTGGTTCAATGGCTAATGAGTAAAGCATACCAGACAGTGCACAACCCTGTCTGATCTCCCTACTAACTTTAAAAGGGGCGCTCAAACCACCATTGATCTTCAGCAAACTTTCAGTGTCTTGGTATAGCACTTTTATCATACCAAGAAAATCAGAACTAAAACCAAATGCTTCTAGGGTATCCCATAAATACTGGTGCTCCACTCTATCAAATGCTTTCTGTTGATCAATAGATATAAAACCTAAATTTACCCCTAAAAGACTCGAAACACTTAAAATGTCTCGTGTGAGACTAACATTATCAATAATTGACCTGCCCGGCACGCAATACGTCTGGTCAAAATGAATGACCTGCGTCATCACCTTTCTCAGTCTATTTGCTAAAGTCTTAGAAAGAACTTTAAGATCAGAACACAGTAAACTCACAGGTCTCCAGTTCTTGATCTCCTGCAAATCACCTTTTTTTGGTATCAATGTGATCACTGCCCTCCTACAGCTCAAGGGCAAAGAGCCAACAGACAAACTTTCATTTAGGACTGCCAACAGG